>NW_024402967.1:0-32903 GCF_007990345.1 Gossypium hirsutum | reverse complement strand
GTTGATGTATTCACACATGACTAACATGATTGTGATTATGTGTTAGGCTTTAGGCCAATTGAAATTTACCTATGTTTTAATTATGCTTATCTAAACTGTGGATGAATGGTAAGTTGTATTTATTAGCCATACGAACTTACTAAGCTTAATTGTTTAGTCTGTTTTAATTTCGTGTTTTATAGTGATTCGGAAGCTCACTCGGTTTAGAATTTTTCGGAGATTGTGTCGCACTATCAAACTCTCATTTTGTATTTTGGACTTTGTATATTTTGGTTAAATGGCATGTATAGTTGTTTTGGCTAATGTAGCCTATATGTCTTGTTGTGTTTGGCCATTTGAGATGGCTTGTAAGGTGGTCACATATTTGATATGTATATATGTTCAAATGGTCCTTTGATATGTGGTGTATGGCTGCTATATGAATACCTTGCTTGTGAAATTGTGTTTGGCATTAATTAGTTGAAATGGAGATGATTATGTATGTTAAGTTTTAGGCACAATGTCTCATATATGTAATTGACCATTTAGGTAACCTTTGAATTATGTTTGGTATGTTTTAAAGTGGTCAAATGAATGTGTTTATGGATATCATATTATGGTGTGAATGTACATGTTATAAACTTGATATTGGTTGGACTTGAGTGCCTATTTATACCATGGTTTCATGTATTTTGATGTGTATAGGTTACACCAATTTGGGTGAGAAATATGTCTTGAAAAATGACCTATTTTGTCAACATGGGTAGAGATACGGACATGTGTCTCAGCCGTGTGTGACACACAGCCAAGTGACATGGCCGTGTGTCCCCTGTAATTTTCTTAGAAAGCAAGTCAGTAGCTGCACACGGCCTAGCACACGGGCGTGTAGCTTGGCCGTGAGGCACAAGTCAGTATACCCTCCAATTTTCACACGGCCTAACACACGGCCTGGCCATACGGGCGTGTGTCCCTTGCACTTTGAAAAATTTCAATGTTTTTTCTAAAAATTTCTTGAATACTCGGTTTAGTCCCAAACCACTTTTAATGTCTATTTAGGGCCTCGAGGGCTCGTAACATGGATTGTATGAATGTATTTGAATGGATTTTGATTTGAATGATAATTGATTATGAAATGTATGATTGTTTAAGTCATAAGTTCGGTAATGCTCTGTAACCTATTTTGGCGTCGGATACGAGTTAGGGGTGTTACACCAAGTGTCACAATTAACCCTTGTTACTTAACAATCTTTCTTACTTACTTTATTTATAGACTTAGACAACGCCAACTTGTAATCCTATATTTACCACATGACGCCACTCTAATATTTAAATATCACTACGTTTGAATACTAACTTCAAATGAACCTTCTACACTCACTAAGATTCTTACAATCATATTTGCCTTACTAAGTATGAACAATTAATTTACACTGACTTACAACTTAAGACTTCAACATTAGTACACTTAATAAAACCCTTGAGACATAACCTCTGAGGGTGCCTCTCTATACATATGTTATAGCTACAACACCACTCGCGTGGGCCTGACGATGTATGGCTTGGTCCCTCCACACGACCTTCGAGTCATTCATTGGCCCTGCATACAAAACAATACATTCTTAAGTTCAGATAAACTTAGTGAAATTTTGTGCAACAGTTTCATAAAAGACTCTCAATTTTGAGTAAATAAGAGTTAGTGCACAAAATTAAAACTCCTGAGTGTTTAGAAGATTCCACTGTTTGATTGGCGTAGCCAATGCCCATGCGTTATCTGAACTAATTGTTGGTGGAACATATCGACTGATTTAGTTGTAAGTGTTCTATTTCACACAACCTTTTTTTCTAGGACTTAACATTATCTAGCTTTATCTCAAACTTCCATTTTACCTTCTTGATTTTGACTCATCATGAGATAACCATATACACAACTATGCGGATTATCGTCAACTATTGGCGGACATGAAAATGTCTCGCCACAATGGTGGATTCTTCCATGATCCTTTCGTTCCATACTGAACACAATATAGACATACCATATTATCTCAACAATTACCCTTTTATGACTTAGCCTGTTCATATACCCTTATCTTAAGAAGACTCATTTACTAATATCTTTATTTGCGGCCCTTGAATATGAGATATGACTGATAGTTAAGCTCCCCTTTTTCCTTGCATACTTGTACTAGTAAGTAGTTCCATAGAACTTTACCACTTCAGACCATCTGACAAGATATTCCCAACAACAGCTAGTCCCCAGTGAACTATCCCATCCTTAGATTGTCCTCGGCGGACTTCCATATTAGATAGCCCTAAGTGGTCTTCCCAACACTAGATAGTCCTGACGGACGTCCTCTTTCTTTGTTAATCCCTAGCAGACTTTATCAATCAGTCAGTCACTGGCGGACATTCCTTCCAAGATAGTCATTGGCGGACTTCCCACTTCCAAGTAAGACCTATAAATCGTTTTGTTTCCTCTTAACCTAGGTTGGCTTGTCCATTTCCTCTAGTGGACTCTTAATGGCGGATGCTTATTCGAGAATAACTAGAAGGAAAATTCCCATTTAACCCCATATAATCTTGCTCAAGGCTCATTCATTTATTCTTTCTGTCTTCACATATTGGTTGGCATTCTTATAGCACGCATGCTAGCGTTTTCAGACGTGTCATGATCATTATGTCAGACTGTTCGCCACGCGAGTCATATAGTGACTTCTCCTTTTATGCCCTGATAGGCTTCCCTGTTTGCTATCTTAGTAGACTTCAATTCACCATAAGGCGTACCTATTCACCACTGGATCATGGCATGACTAGCAATGGACTTTTGAATCTAGAGAGTTAGTAAACCTCTTTCAATGCGTCGCTCCGTAGAGCCTGAATTCACCATAAGGTGTACCTGTTCACCACTAGAACATGGATGAGATGTCAACATTTAATTAATTTTTAGAATTTAAAAATGAAAAAATTATTTTTAAAAAGTAAAAGGTAAAAAAATTATAAAAAATATTTTAAAATTTTAAAATTAATTAAATGCTTATGTGTCATCCAGGTGTATGCCACATTAGTAAAGTTAACAAATGTTAACTTGTCCATCCATTTTTGGGTGGTTAGACAAAAAAACGCAAGTTCAAGAGATAAAATAGACGAAAAATTAAATAAAAAACTAAAATAACCTTTTTATAAAGTTGGAGTGCCAAAAAAGTCATTATACCTTATCAATTTCATTGCGTTTTCATTTCATTATTCATACCATAAATCAAACACAAATTCTCATCCATTATTCATTCATCACCACCCATTCAACATATCAATTTAATATACAAATTAATTTAAGATATAAATATAAAAACTTATAATTTACATATAATAATTTCTTTACTTAAAAATGAAGCAGAAATTATTTAAATTACTTACCCCTTTAGCTTCTCCATGATTCGCCTCCATTTACTCCTTTCTTCATTTTCAATTCTAATTCTTGTAGATAAATCACTTTTGGATGACTTTTGTATATCAAAGCTAACTAAATTTCATGAATTTTCAATGAAATTCAAGTAGGATTTGATGGAAAATGTTAAAACTTAAAATTATCCTTATCCTTTTCCTTTTATGTTCTATTTACATTTTAATCCTCGTATTTTTGCTAAATTCATTTAATCCTCACCAAAAATTCACTATTTACACTTTATTTTTCAGTGTCTACTTTAGCTGCACTATTATTTGATTAATAATTCTTACTTTCTAATAAATTTTACTAATTTTTTTGACACGAGTTTTTTCAAATTACAATCCAACTCAAACTTCAAGGTTTGGTCGTTTAGATGGTTTAATTATTTCAATGATCTGCAACAAGTTTGTCCGTAGGTTGGTTTTGCTTGGGTTTCCCATCCTTTGCAGCCTTGAATTCTGCAAGTCTCGCCAGCTCTTCTACTGCATTAACCCCTATTCTTGTTGCAATTTCCACCATCATTGAAACCACCTTCACTAGTGGAAGGACCTTCATGATTGGACTAGGATGTTCACTGCCTTCAACCCCCTCCGCTTTGGCTTTGGTTGATTCCTCTCCTGTTGTTGTTGCAATAAAGTGGGTCGTCGGCAAAGATTTCAATGCATCACAAGTTCTTCTACTGCAAAGTTCATCTCTGCAACTTTGACATCTATGTTGGACGACTTTTTCATCTTCACGATTGTTATTACCAGTTCCTTCAAGACATTGATGGAGTAGGAGCTTGCTTTCATGCACTTATTACTGAAATGTTTCCTCAAACATGGAGGTGCCTATATCCATTTACAACAAGCAAATAGTTTAACCTTTAAGTATATATATCCCATTTTTGTTTGAAATCTTTAGGAGTTCTTTTGATCAGCTATGATTCTGACCTGAATTTCTGAGCTGATGCAACTATTTAGAGTCTCGATGCAGTAGGCACAGTTGCGCAATGAAGCCCCGATTTTGAGGTATTGTTTCCAAGGATGTCTAAAGTTGAACCGACCATGTGTTGGTTCCCATCTAGCGAAATTGGCCTGTCAAATTCATATTGAAGGTTCAACTTCAAGCACAAGGAAACGAAACATTAATCCCATTAATAACATTCTACCATAGATTCTTCGGCTGCCTTGGAATTAAGCACACATTTATAGCCTTTCATCTTCTTGTTTAAATCCTTCTCACTTCCATTCTCTTTGAAGTATTCAGTCACACATCCTGCAATTAGTTTGACAAAGAAAATTATAGTTTCAATCTATGTTCCGATACATAATCTCATTTGGCAATGATTCTTTCTTTTTAAACTTACCATCTAAGGAATCAGCAAGCTTTTCCATGTTTTGATGAATTAGATGGTGAAGCTCACAGCCGGCCCAGACGGGACAGAACAACATGGTTACAAGGATGCACAAGGAAGTTCCAATGGCAATTGTGGATAACCTCAGATGAGCCAACTCAAACAACTCCACCACTCGGTAGCCAGAAACTGAGACCAAGCTGAAGGTGAGGATGAAGATCATAGCACCATAATCAAAACGGGCTTTAACCGATGGGATAAACCTTGAGAAAGTTGCTGCTGAAGCTGCATACCGACAACAACAACAACAACAACAAATATCTTGAAACTTTGAGCTGAGAAAGAAAGTGAATTTAATTTCTTGGCATGTTACTTTAATTTTACTTACCGAAGAGAAAAACCGAGATCCCAAGAATTATGGGTTTCAATTGATCTCCTGACTGTTCAGCCACCAGGTGAATACCAACACCAAGTGCACCCGCTAGAAAAGTTGCTATAACTCGGTTAATGCATTTATAAAATGTGGCGCCTGCAATGGAAAAAAAAAAAGAGTGAATCAAGTTCAATAAGGTAAACAACATGAAGTGAAAAGTGCTGAGGGGCCTTGAAGACTAACCCACAGTGTATTCGAAAACAACCACCACCGTCATTACTGCCCACATAGCATTCCCTCCAAAATCATCATATAAAGGCCTCATGTAGTAAAAAAGTGATACAATAGACAGTGCCAGTCCCACTTTGATACAATGGATTACCTTTCTAGGGTCTGCAACTCCTATAGGCCATGCATTCTCCAAAACCCTCCAAACTTTCAAAACTATTATTCCCATACAACCTTTTAATCCTACCCATATTTGCCTACTGCTCCAGATTCAGGCTCTAACACCTTCGATGCCCATCAGGCACATTTATCCTCCATTCCAATCTGCTAGAAGCTTTCTTTGCCATGTTGAAAATAAAGTAGAGCTTATCAGGCTGTCTGGTCTACTGGTGTGCCTCTCACTATTTTTGTTTCCCTACTTGTCTACACTGATATACTGATATGGACTAAACGCCATTGTAAAGCAAATATTTATACATGAGAAGCCCCTAATAACTTAAAAGCATATCCGAGTTTCGGTAGGTAAATTCCAATAGTGAAAAGCACTTGCCAGTTGTCCTTAAATTAAAGGAGATATACAGGAGATGGCCTAAAAAAATTCGATCACCTTTTAGCTGAACGTCATTTGCTTTATGGTTTATATTAGTAAATGCAAACACGATATGGTTTTGGTTGTTGTCTTTTATGCCAAGTGGATATTTTCCTAAGCAAAGAGGAGAGAAGAGACCTTTGGCACTCATTGTCAAGATAAAGATCATGGAAGCAGCACAAACTCAGGGAAATGCGCTTAAAAAAAGTTTGCATACAGATATGGTAATATACTAATCAATTTGAGAGAAAATAAAAATAAAAATAAAGGGATTCAAAGGATCGAGACTAACATTACCGCACACCAATACTGATGGTTTTTCTAATTAAGGGTGCTGCCGTGGTTCTTCAGGCTAATTTAGGTTGACGGTTCCAACTTAGTGCTAGGTGATGTGATGGGCACATGCCATAGTCAATTTCCCAGCTTGGTTACTGACGATGATTATGAAAACCACAGCAAATTAAAGCTATAACCAAACAATATATATGCTGTATATGTATATCAGCCATACAGATAATTTCAGGTTGAGAAAGTCTGGTTTGTATACAAATTTGACAGTAGCTTTCATTTTAACCACACTACACCAGAATAAGCCTTTAGCGGCACTTTTAGCGGCGTTTGAAATAAAAGCGCCGCAAAAATCGAGCATTAGCGGCGATTTAGTCAAAGCGCCGCTAAAGGTAGACCATCAGCGGCGATTTCCAACAAGTGCCGCCAATAATAGGTATTAGCGGCGTTTTATGTAAAGCGCCACAAAAAGGCTAAAACCAACGACGTCGTTTTTGCGATTTTTTAACCTTTAGCGGCGTTTTTGTCAAAGCGCCGCTAATGCTCGTATCATTAGTGGCGTTTTTATCTGAGCGCCACTAATTCTCTGTTCTTTAGCGGCGTTTTTGTCTAAGCGCCGCTAATGCTCGTATCATTAGTGGCGTTTTATCTGAGCGCCACTAATTCTCTGTTCTTTAGCGGCATTTTTTGCTAAGCGCCGCTAAAGTTCGTGTTTTATATGGATCAATACGACGTCGTTACGTGTTAGGGATCAGTTTCTCTTGTGGCGTTTTATAGGGAAGCGCCGCTAATATTCTTGAAACTGTGTCAGAACGGCGTCGTTTCAGTTGAATGTGTACTCTATTAGTGGCGTTTTAAGGGAAAACACCGTAAATATGTCTACAATTTTGTGAAAACGTCACCGTTTCTTTCTGTAATTGAAAATTTAGTGGCATTTTAAGGTAAAACGCCGCAAATATGTCTACAATTTTGTGAAAACGTCACCGTTTCTTTCTGTAATTGAAAAGTTAGTGGCGTTTTTTCCGGTAGCGCCGCAAAAGGCAAGCAATAGCGGCGTTTTTACGCCAAACGCCGCAAATGTGACCTAAAATTAATTTAAGCGGCGCCGTTTCTTTAAAGGCCATTTAACCCGTGTCCTCATCATTTACGAACTTATTATCGAAAAAAATGCATTTTCTATACCAAATTTTATAATAAAAAATTGTTTTTTATACAAAGAGACAAAATTTGTTGTACCAAGTTTATTATAACAAATTTCATCCATTTGTTAAGAGGACATTCGAAGCTTCATACGAAAATTTGTCATAAAGATAATATTGCTTCCTTATTTCAACTTTATACAATATTTTTAACTATATAAATATAAGTTATTATATTTTAATAGATTTTCACTATATTTTTTATTATTAAAGAATATTTACGGAATTTTTTGGTCGATGCATGGTATTCTAAGGAGTACGGGCCGGTATATATGAATTTAAGGTTTGTTATTTATAGTTTAGGGTTTAGGGGCTAGGTTATGCTTTAGGGGTTATGTGAATTTAGGGGTATAGGGTTAATTATTAGGGTTTAGGGTTTACTGAGGGTTATAGATGTTTTAGGGGTTTGGCCGGGGTTTAGGGTTTCTTAATAGGTTAATATTAGATTGATTAATTTTGGAGGTAAATATATATGTTCTTATATATTTGTAAAATATATATCCAGAATAAATTTAATATTAAGATAAGTTTTGAGTATAATAGGTATAAGATGATCACTTTATGCATGTACGTAGCTACATATATAAATTGAATGGTTAATATGAAGATTACAAGGTTAATTTATAATTTGAGACTTGTTAATATAACTAATAATTAATAATAGTTATAACTGGCAAAACATTTAACCCAAATTAACGTCCATTGTATATATTTTTACTTATATATGGATATATATGAATATATATGGATATATATATAGTTATTAAATATTTAATTTGTAAATATAGGACCAAACTAAAATTGGTATAAATAAATAAACAAATAAATAAGTTAGTAATTATTTATTTGTTAAATAAATTGGTAATTAATTATTTAAAAGTAAGACAAAAAGAAAATGAGAGTTTTAGCGGCGTTTCTATATAAAAATGCCGCAAAAGGTATCCTTTACCGGCGTTTTAGTCAAAAACGCCACAATTATTACAATATACGGCGTCGTTCTGTGAATTAGGGAATCAGATTCTATTGTGGCGTTTTATAGGGAAGCGCCGCAAAACTTATAACTTAACTTAAACGACGCCGTTTCGTCAGCGGACAAATTCACTTACATCTCTGCCTCCGTCCTCCAGTTACAGCAACCCTTAACAAAATTTTCTAAGTGTCGAAATTACAGAGAGAAGTGTGTAAAAACTTATCACGAAAAATAGAAATGGAAGAAAGGTGGTCGGAGTCGATCTTGAAAGACGGTGGGCACAGCTGCGAGATTTGTCGATTGAATAGGTAAGCACATCCAGTTCTGTTTCGATTAAATTTTTGGGTTTTAGGTCAGTCTAAGTTATTTGGGGTTTTAGGGTTTCGATTAAACAACATAATTTCTGGGGAATCATTAGATGATGGGGAATAGGTAAGCCGTCTGTCGTCTTGGAACTGTGTTTGAATGTTCCTGATTTTTACTCATGTCTTCGCCATCCCTTCTTTCTCTTTTACAGAAGAAAAAAGTGGAATTTGTTTGAACTGGAACAAGGCAAGAACAAGAACAAGAACAAGGCAAGGCAAAGGTAAGGCAATGGTGTCGATGGCTTGAATTGAATCTGTCCATGTTGTATTGAAAACATTGTCGAATACATGAATGAGACATGCATTCTCAATAGCTAGACAAATAAGTATAAGAGTGAAGGAGAATAATAGAGTGATTAACAAGTTTTAGACTTTGATTTACAGTTCTTTCTGCCAAAACTCAATTTGTATTTTTGGTTTATAAAAGGCTACAAAATGCCAAATTAATTATTTCTCATCACCCAATTGCCTCCGTTTTCTTTTCCAGATTTAATTAGAATGGTTTTAACCCACTAATGATTTCAGGTGAAGAATATGATGGTTAGATTTTGGTGTGAATTTGACGTGTTTTATTTCTTTGGTGTGAATTTGACCTGTTTTAACCCAGTAATGATTTCTCATCACCCAATTGCCAAATAATTTGCTGTTTGCTGTGACTTATTTCTTTTTAAAGATGGGGTGATGTGATATAAATGTAGTTTGCTTTGGTTCTGAAATCTGGATCTGGTTTTTGTCTGCGTTGCTTTCTTAGCTTGCTGGGTTGGAGCTCGTTTCATTGCTGCCAAATTTGGATATTCTTTGGCGTGGAGGTAAATTTTGTAAAGGCAAATTTTATGTTGCAAATAAAAGGTTTTTAGTTAATCATCTTTAGTTAATCATCTTGCTGTTCGTGGTAGTTATATACCCGTTGCATTTTGGTCAGCCTGTCATGTATTATGCAAATCCCGAAATGGTTTTAAGCAAGTGGACTTTGTTTATTTAGTTATGCACATAATACTTTCATATTTTATTTGTTGTAGAAGTTGGTATCTCACAGTTTCTCATCAAATGTATGCGAGTAGTATCGAATGCAAATTGTTTTAACAGCCATTTGATCAATATATAATTATTTATTGTGATTATTTTGTTTAGATTTTTTTTGGAAGAAAACTCATAAAATAACTTAAAGTTTATTAGCGTTGTACATGATGGATTGTGGGTGTTCTTCAATAAGCAAAGTTTAAGCTAAGCTTGGCAAGTTGTGGGTCACTTTCTTTCCATCTCCTTTAATAAGGAAGATTTGGCATTCTTCAAAAGTATTCATCTTAGCCTGCTGTTTCTCCATTACAGCGATTTTTGGAGAAGCATAAAAGGGTAACTAATGGTAGTATTTGGGTAACTAATGGGTAACTAAATTTGAATATCTCAAACTATGGGTAACTAGTGGGTAACTAATGGGTAACTAATGTATTATCATCTTTATGGCTGTGGATTCTAGAGTTTAATCTGGGTTCCTTTTAAACATATGTGGCAACTAGGACAATAAGCAAAACTGTTTTATATGTCAGTATATATGTAGTCTTGGTTATTGTGTTATCGAGAATATATGCCTTTCTTACCAAATTGGGGAATCTAGTTTGCCTTTAATACATTAAACAACCTGATTATTTTGGATTATATTGTGATTATTTTGTTTAGATTTTTTTTTGGAAGAAAACTCATAAAATAACTTAAAGTTTAATAGCGTTGTACATGATGGATTTTGGATTTTGTTATATTTAAGTTTTATACTAATTCTTTCCTGTTTATTTGGAACTAACTTACTTATGTTTTCCTTTTTATTTTTATTTTTTGCAGTAGTTTGCTTCGAAGTCCAGGAAATTGAGGTATTTATTCCTATGTTTCCCACCTCGGTTTTCTTAAAAAAACACCTCCAAATGTTTAAATTTTGGATTTTGTTACTTTAATTATTATTTTTGAGTTTTAAAAGGGAGTTTTAATTAAAAAAAATTTTTTTACGCTGTGGGTATTGGTTTATTTATCATTTTTTATTTATATATTGTGATTATTTTGTTTAGATTTTTTTTTGGAAGAAAACTCATAAAATAACTTAAAGTTTAATAGCGTTGTACATGATGGATTTTGGATTTTGTTATATTTAAGTTTTATACTAATTCTTTCCTGTTTATTTGGAACTAACTTACTTATGTTTTCCTTTTTATTTTTATTTTTTGCAGTAGTTTGCTTCGAAGTCCAGGAAATTGAGGTATTTATTCCTATGTTTCCCACCTCGGTTTTCTTAAAAAAACACCTCCAAATGTTTAAATTTTGGATTTTGTTACTTTAATTATTATTTTTGAGTTTTAAAAGGGAGTTTTAATTAAAAAAAATTTTTTTACGCTGTGGGTATTGGTTTATTTATCATTTTTTATTTATATGTTGCTGGCTCAATTTGCATGTTACTTTGCCAAATTTTTCCATAACTGCAAGGTATAAACTATGATTGTAATTCTTGTACGTATTTTTTACCCAAACAAAAATAATTACGCAAATGATTAAAATTCTTAAATCAGTTTATATATTTGAGTAAGTGAATAAATTATGGGCAAATAGTGGATTCGTTTTAAAGTGAACAAATTATCGATTTTCAAGGATCTTGTCAATTAATAAATTATCGACGTTAGTTCTCATTTATGCGATTGAATGTTAAATTTATTACTAAAATACATTACTTACTAAAATAAATTACTTACTAAAATTTGTTTAAATTTATTACTAAAATACATTACTTACTAAAATACATTACTTACATAAATTTGTTTAAATTTATTTCTAAAATACATTACTTACTAAAATTTGTTTAAATTTATTACTAAAATACATTACTTACTAAAATACATTACTTACTAAAATTTGTTTAAATTTATTAATTACTTAAATACATTACTTACTAAAATTTGTTTAAATTTATTACTAAAATACATTACTTACTAAAATACATTACTTACTAAAATTTGTTTAAATTTATTACTTAAATATGTTACTTAAATTTATTACTTAAATATGTTACTTAAATTTATTACTTAAATAATTATAAATAAGATGCATAAAAGTGCTATACTTACATCATACATATCTTACGTAACCAAAAGATTGCTATAAATAAACCATTTATTAAAGAGTATACCTTATAATTAAATTTTGTTATCATGTTATCATAAAAGATAAAATAAAATATAAAAAAATATGTGGAATATTAAAATTGACTATTAAAATAAAATGTTATTTTATTAAATATTATTAATAATTATAAAAAAAATATGTGGAATATTAAAATTGACTATTAAAATAAAATGTTATTTTATTAAATATTATTAATAATTATATTAGTAATGTTATTAAATTATATATTATTTTATTAAATAATACATAATAACTTACAACTTACATAATACATTTAACTTACATTACTTACATAATACATAATAACTTACAACTTACATAATACATAATAACTTACAACTTACATAATACATTTGACTGACATAATACATTTAACTTACAACTTACACAATACATAATAACTTACAACTTACATAATACATAATAACTTGCAACTTACACAATACATAATAACTTGCAACTTACACAATACATTTAACTTACAACTTACACAATACATTTAACTTACATAATACATTTAACTTACATAACTTACATAACTTACCATTGCAATTTCTGGTGAAAATCAGACTTCAAGATCTAAGAAATGGACCGGTCTTGGATGAATTTGTTAAGGGTAAGCGACGGTTATCGAAATGGAGTACAGACTTTTCTAAATTTTGCATTTCAATATGCAAGCCAAGAGAACATGATTCTTTGCCCGTGTAAGAAGTGTGTCAACATAAACTGGCATTATCGTGAAGTTGTATACGAGCATCTAATTGTTGATGGGTTTGTTCGGGGTTATAAACAATGGTTATTTCATGGAGAATGCCCGCCTAGTACTTCCTCTTCAAGTATGGATGTAACTTATCCTAATACTGCTTACCATCAGTCTGGTAGAGGGGATGACATGGAAGATATGTTGCGGGATGCATTTAATATGCACAATCATGGTGTCGAATCATTCCCAGCGGACTTTATGGCCTCTGATGATTGTAATATTGGTGGAAATACTTTTACCGAACCGGGAAGTAGTGTACGTCATGAAGAGCCGAATGGAGAAGCGGCGAAGTTCTACGCGCTACTTAATGACATGAACGAAGAACTGTATGAGGGATCAAAATTTTCAAAGATGTCCTTCTGTGTTCGTCTTTTTCAATTAAAGTGTTTGGGAGGGTGGACGGGAAACTCGTTGACAATGCTGTTAGAGTTTTTGAGAGAAATGTTCCCGTTTGCAAAAATCCCTCGGTCCTGCAAAGATATGAAGAAGATGATAAAAGATTTAGGCCTTGGGTATAACAAAATCCATAGTTGCCCAAATGACTGCATGTTGTATTGGGGCGATCGGAGAAACCAACAGTGCTGTCATGTATGCGGCCACTCTCGTTGGACAAGTAGAAACACAGAAGATGGGAACGACGATGAAAATGATGCACAGTCACGGAAGAAGCCAGCCAAGATTTTACGGTATTTTCCGTTGATACCAAGGCTTCAAAGGCTTTTTTTATCGTCGAAGACAGCGGAGTCAATGACATGGCACCATGATGGACGAACCGTTGATGGATTACTAAGGCATCCGGCAGATTCTTTAGCTTGGAAATCATTTGACAATAAATTTACAAGCTTCGCAAGCGATCCTAGGAGTGTGAGGCTTGGGCTAGCATCTGATGGATTTAATCCTTTCAAGATCATGAGCACTGCCTACAGTACTTGGCCAGTAGTGCTTGTTCCTTACAATCTGCCTCCATGGATTTGCATGAAGCAATCTTCCCTAATCTTATCTATGATTATCCCTGGAGAGAAAGGGCCCGGGAATGATATCGACATTTATTTGCAGCCACTTATTGAAGAGTTAAAACAATTGTGGGTTGGTGTTGAGACATACGATGTGCTGAGAAAGGAGAACTTTAATTTACGTGCAGCTTTAATGTGGACCATTAATGACTTTCCCGCTTATGCCAATTTATCCGGTTGGAGTACCAAGGGTCGTTATGCGTGTCCTTGTTGTGCTGCACAAACATGTTCGCAATGGTTATACAATGGGAAGAAGTTCTCTTACATGGGGCATCGTCGGTGGTTACCGGAAAATCATAGATTTAGATTTCAGAGTTCTGTATTTGACGGTACTGAAGAGTTCAGAGAAGCTCCTTCGCAGACCAGTGGCTCTGAAATCTTGTTCATGTTGGAAGATATGAATTTTATTTATGGGAAGATGAACCAACCGCCAAACACGCAAAGAAATAGAAGATCCAATGATGAAGCTGATGATGACTCTGATGAAGAGGACGATCCTAATGAGGCGGAGTTGTGGAAAAAAAGAAGTATTTTTTTTCAGTTACCTTATTGGGAGCATCACCTTCTACGACACAATCTTGATGTTATGCACATTGAGAAAAATGTCTGCGAGAACATTGTGGGTACAGTTTTGAATGTCGACGGAAAATCAAAAGACAATCTTCAGAGTCGACTTGATTTAGTCCAAATGGGAATCCGACCTGATCTTCATCCCAATCCACTTCCGAATGGGAAATATCGGTTGCCGCCTTCTATTTTTTCAATGTCAAAGACGGAAAAAGAATTGTTCTGCACGGTGTTGAAGGATATAAAGGTTCCAGATGCGTATGCATCAAATATATCTCGATGTGTTAGTGTTAAAGATAGAAGATTATATTCGCTAAAATCACATGACTATCACATCTTGATGCAAGATTTACTGCCAGTGGCTCTACGATGTTGTATGTCCAAGAAGGTGACGTCTTGTATAATTGAACTATCCAACATAATGAAAGCCATTTGTGGCAAAGTTTTGGACGTTCAAGAACTTCAGAAGGTACAGGATCGAACCGCTTTAATTTTATGCAACATGGAGAAAATCTTCCCACCTTCCTTCTTCACCATTATGGTTCACTTGATAATCCATCTCCCGCACGAAGTAATTCTTGGCGGACCCGTTTTCTATCGATGGATGTATCCCATAGAAAGGTGTTAATTAAAAGTTTTAAAGTTTTCCTTCATTCACCTTTATGCCTTTAGTTTCAATAATTAAGAAATGTTGTATATTATGTTTAGGTTTCTATCCAAATTAAAGTCTTACTGCCGCAACAAGCGATATCCAGAAGGATCGATTGCTGAAGGCTACTTGGCAGAAGAATGTATGACCTTCTGCTCAAGATATTTGGAAGATGTTGAAATAAGGTTAAACAGACCAAATAGGAATGCTGGACTCACGGACCATAACTTAGCCGATACTTATTTGTTCCAAAGTTTTGGAGAACCAATCGGAAAAGTTGAAATTACAGAATTAGATCATTTATCGTGGGTACAAGCACATCGATATGTTTTGTTTCACCACGATTTATTGGAACCTTTACGGAAGTAAGTTCTACAAATTTGATAAATATTTATCAAACTAATAATTGTTTATCTTCTAACAAAGATCACATTTTTTTAACACAGTGAGTACAAACAAATATTGAGATCTCGTTTGCGCTCCCGAAGAACACAACATCGAGATATCAATAAGTTGTTTACAGAATCATTTTATGAATGGTTAAGCCAAACGGTATGCAGTTCGAGCTTCCGCTTACAAATAATAATGTTTTCTCATAACAAATGAATTACTCAGTTTACTTTCCATTCAATAGGTTTGGAGCGGGAAGAACGTAAACGACGATGTTAAATGGCTCTCCCAAGGTCCAAATCGAGTGGTTAAAAGATATAGTGCGTTCCTCATCAACGGATTCAGATTTCATACAAAATATCGCGAGAGGTTGAGGAGAACGCAAAATTGTGGAATTGTTGTCAATTCTGCAATTACGAGTTATGCTAGTGCTAGGGACAATAATCCTGTCGAGGGAAATGTGGAATATTTCGGACAACTTACTGACATAATTGAGTTGGATTACTACGGCAAATGGAAAGTTGTCTTATTTCGTGGTGATTGGGCCGATGTTAATACAGCTCGTGGAATTAAGCAAGATCAATTTGGTTTTACAATGGTGAACTTTGACCGATTGATTCACACAGGACAACAACTGATAGATGAGCCGTATGTATTCTCATCTCAAGTCAAACAAGTTTTTTACTCAAAAGATCCAACTGATGAGGGTTGGTACGTTGTACTCCGTAACATCCCTAGAGACTTGTTTGATATGGGCAGTGGAAGTAGAGATAACATCGAAGATAGATCAGTAACTTTACCCTTTCCAGAACTAAACTTAAACGATAATATCCCTAGTACTAGTGCACAATTTGGATGGGTTCGTCAGGATACCGATGAAGATATTTACGAATAATGATGTAGTAAGATTTTACGATTGTTTAATTATATATAATATCATAATTTAAATCTTCGTCTTATTATATGTTTCAACTGTTTTATATGTGCTGTTATTGTTGTAATTAGCTATTAAGTTATTAACTATTTTATGTGTATTGTAGATAAAATGCCTAGAAGAAAAATTCTAAGGGGAAGCATTGTTCAAAATAATCCAAACTCGACAGAAACTAATAGTACTGAACAACAGACAGCAGTTGGATCTTCAAATGTTCCGATTACAGCTGAGGATCCTACAGAAGTTCAAAGTAATTTTTCATTTAATTTACATGCGTGTTTCTGTTATAGTTGATTTATTTTTCAAATTCTTATATTATAATATACCATTTGTAGCTGAAAATGGTGGGACGCGCAGAGGTCGAGGACGTACGCTACTTAGAGAGTTGTACGAGTTAGATTCAGTCGAGCGTGTCAAAGTTGGACGAAACAGTTTTGGTCAGCCTGTTGGATCAGAAGCTCGACTTTTAGCTGGATACATGGGCATTTTAGCACGAAATCCGAATATGTTACCTATAAACTACGAGTCATGGCATCAAATGCCCGATAGCAACAAAAACCAAGCCCTCGATAATATTAAGGTAACAAAATGTTAATGTCATCTATAATGCTTGGGAAATAGTTTCATTTATATTTACTTTATTAACTTGTGTTTTTTGTTTTTTGCAGGCGAGGTTTGTTTTAGAGGTCTCGGATGCTTATGTAAAGAAGGCATTGGGAAAAAGATGGAGAGACAACAAAAGTACTTTGAAGAAAAATTATTATAAGACAAAAACAACCCTCGATGAGAAATTGCAAAATGTCCCGCCGGGTATGTTGAGGTACCAATGGGAAGATGCGGTTAGATTTTGGCATTCGAATAAAGGCGAGGTCTGACGTCCTTCTAAACTATTGTAATTATTTTGGTTTATAGTATTTTCTATTTACGTACTAAAAAATTTCATAACGTAGGATCGTGAACAAGTTGGAATAAGCAGCAGGCAGAAACAAAAATTCACCCACACAGCCGGGTCGAGAAGTTTCGCATGTGTAGCTGAGGCGGAGGTATTTTTAAATTTTTAATATTGTCGAATATGTATAACTTTCTATTAAATAATATTTATACTACTATATTATAGGAACGGTCGTCCGGTCAAAAAGTTGGACGCCTTCAACTTTTTGAAATTACACATAGGAAGAAAGATGGATCTCCCATGACTCCTGAAGCTGCTGAAATAATGGTACGTTTACTTAATACGATTTGACTTATTTTAGTTATTTATAGTGTTTATTTTCTAATGGTTTAATTCATTGCAGTTAATGCGACTATTGTTATGTTGCATATGTTTTTCAATATATAATATTGTGTTCCTAACTATGTGATATATTTATTAGGAAAAACTAAATGATAAAAAGGCGGAGTACGAAGCAATTGCTTCTAGTGATAGTTCGGTTCATCTTGAAGATATTGATAATCGGATTATTACTGAAGTTTTGGGTCCTGAAAGGTATGGTCGGGTTCGATTTCAAGGATCTTTTGTTAGCCCAACCCAATATTTTGGATCCAACTCCCACCAATACATGGCTTCGGGGAGTCAGGCTCAAGCTGAAGTTCAGAGGTTAAAAGACCAAATGGCTCAGATGCAAGCGACTACAATTGAGGTTCAAAGGAAATATGAAGAACTCCAGCTACAACTTAAAGCAGAGGCGGAAGCGAGGGAAGCAGCGACTGCAGCGAGGGAAGCGGAGGCTGCAGCAAGAGAAGCAGAGCAGAGCAAAAAGTACGACGAACTTCAGTAGCAGCTTCAGATTATGATGAAGATGTTTAAGTCGCAACTTCCACCTTCATAGTGTATGACATAAATATTTTTATCATTTTAACATTTAACATTTAACATTTTTTGCAAAAACAATATGAATTCACTTTTATTTATTGATATTAATATTATTTTATTCCCTTATGTTAAAATATTATATAAATTTATTGCTATTGGTTGCTTTTGAAATGTTGCTTTTGAAATTTTGCTACAGGAGGGCAGAAAAAATGAAAAATTTAATAAAAAAAATCCCAAAAATAGTGGCGTTTTTGTATAAAAGCGCCACTAAAGAACATGTTCTTTTGCGGCGTTTGTAAAAATGCCACTAAAGAACATGTTCTTTAGCGGCGATTAGAAAAAAAACGCCGCTAAAGAACATGATCTTTAGCGGCGTTTTCCCTTAAGCGCCGCTAAAGAACATGTTCTTTAGCGGCGTTTTTTTCTAAGCGCCGCTAAAGAACATGGTCTTTAGTGGCATTTTTTTACAAACGCCGCTAAAGAACATGTTCTTTAGCGGCGTTTTTTTTAAGCGCCGCTAAAGAACATGATCTTTAGCGGCGTTTTTTTCTAAGCGCCGCTAAAGAACATGATCTTTAGCGGCGTTTTTTTCTAAGCGCCGCTAAAGAACATGGTCTTTAACGGCGTTTTTGTTTGTAAACGCTGCAAACATTTGCGACGTTTTCATTAGCGGCATTTTTTCCGGCGCTTTAAGAAGCGCCGCAAATATCTTTAGTGGCGTTAAAAAGCGCCGCTAAAGGCCTAAAAAAACGCCGCTAAAAACCTGTTTTGGTGTAGTGCCATATGGATTAAACTATTGATGAAAACTCTCTCTTATTTGAAAACTAAAGCCACTTGAATTATGACACAGAAGTTGGCACTTGGCAGAAAACAACCTATCATCTGTTACGGGTTAGAATAATAGCAGGAAAAAGTGTTAGCTAAAATTAATCAAGTTAATGAAAATGGGGAGTTTTGGGTATTAGTTAAACGATGAGTTTTGGATGTTAGTTAGACGGTGAGTTTTGGGGTGTTAACTGAAAAATGCCGCGTCATTGTTTGTTATGTTTGCTTTTCATTGAAATATGCACGTGCTGCATGGGAGGAAGTTATCGGAAAACAGAAGGAAATTTTTAGCTATTTTTCTCCTCTCTTTCTTCCTTTTTCTTTCCCCAAATTTCTGTTCGATTTCAGTAATCTAACAAAGGTATCAGAGCTCAATCGGTCCCTTCAATGGCTGGCGATGGTGTGTCGACCCGTCTGCAGAAAGAGGTTGTAAGCATGCAACAAGAAATTTCTAAGATCCAAGAAGAAATGGGCCTTTTGGAGACGAAAATGGAAAATCGTTTGAAGGAGTTTAAGGAGGAGTTTCGGGGTGATTTGCAAGCTATGTTGGGTCAATACTTTGGACCTCCATCGAAGAGTTCACCAGTGAACGCTACAGTAGACAAGGGGAAGGGGGTACTAGGGGCTCCTCCGGGGTTTTCTCCCAAGGATTCTAATCTGCCACACACCCAGGCCGAACCATTTGTTATGGAAGGAGGAAGCGTTCATGTGAGAGAGCAAACTTTAGCATCGGAAGCTTCGATGAAAGTTAGCAAGCTAGATTGCCCAAAGTTTGATGGTACCGATTTCAGGGGGTGGTGGACCAAATTGGAGCAATATTTCGAGGCAGAGGGTACTCTGGATGCTAGTAAGGTCCGCGCGGTGATGTTGAATTTGGAAGGAAGGGCGTTGAAGTGGCATCATTTTTACTCGCAGAGAAATGGGGGCTTGGACATGTTGTCGTGGCCGGCATACTTGAAGAGTTTACAAGATCGATTTGGGTTCGGGCAATTTGGGAATCCGATGAGGGAGTTGGTCAATCTGAAGCAGCAATGTACGTTTGAGCAATACCAGGATACGTTTGTGGGGTTATTGAACCAATTGCACCTTCTTGAGACTTACGCTCTTAGTATTTTTTTTTAACAAATTAAAGGCTGAAATAGGTCACTATTTAGACCTATTTGAACCTCCTTCACTAATGGAAGCTTTCCAGTTAGCCAGGAAAATAGAAGTGCTGATTTCACACTCTGGCAAAGGATATACAGCGTGGGGGGCTAGCTCACCTAGAACTTTACCTGCCACGTCAACTGTTTCAAGATACTTTTTTTCTCCTGCGAGGACAGTGACGGGAACACAATCTATCAACAATATGTCTTCCAGCAAAGGTGGGTCCCGAACTATATCTCCAGCTTTGATGGCTGAGAGGAAAGAGAAGGGTCTCTGTTTTTGGTGTGGGGCTAAATATCATGTGGGGCATAAGTGTGTAAAGTCTCAATTGTATCAATTTTTGCTGGAGCCATTTTCTGATAGTGAGGCAGAGGAATTTCAGGAGTGTTCCGAGAAATTAGAGGAGAGTGGACTTGAAGAAGAAGGTTCCAAATCTCCTATGATTTCGTTGCATGCCTTGAATGGACTACAAGGGCATAACACTATGAGGGTGGCTGCTCGGGTTGGTTCATGTGTGGCTATCATCTTAGTTGATTCCGGGAGTACTCACAATTTTATTGATGCTAGATTGGTTAATAGACTGTCGTTGCCTGTGACAAACCAAGAGCAACTTAAAGTGTCAGTAGCGAATGGTAACTGCTTGTTCACGAGAGGATTGTGCAAGGGAGTTATATGGGAGGTTCAAGATCATAAGTTTGAAACTGATTTCTTAGTGCTATCATTGAAAGGGTGTGACATGGTCTTGGGGGTACAGTTGTTGTTGGCATTGGGGAACATTATATGGAATTTTGGTTCTTTAACGATGCAATTCCAGTTAAGGGGGCAATCTTGTATTATTCAGGGCATTGTTCCTGGTGCACTGGCAGCCCAAGACATGGATTCAAAATGCTTTGCGTTGATGGGACAATCATTGGGACCTTATACAGCAGTTTTGAGTTCGCTAGAGCAAGTTCTGTTTTCCGATAACTTCCTCCCATGCAGCACATGCATATTTCAAGGAAAAGTAAGCATAACAAACAATGACGTGGCGTTTTTCAGTTAACACCTCAAAACTCACCGTCTAACTAACATCCAAAACTCACCGTTTAACTAATACCCAAAACTTCCCGTTTTCATTAACTTGATTAATTTTAGCTAACAATTTTTCCTGCTATTATTCTAACCCGTAACATCATGTATTTTCTTGCTTAGATTCTTGTCATCTTTCATAAATAAATAATATTTAATTTGTTTTCTTCAGATAGTTAAGAAAACAACCAAGAAAACCACAAGATAGTTAAGAACAAATTTAGCTAACTTCCATTTTCAAGACTTAAAATGTTCATATATCATATGCAAAATGCTGTCCCTCCACCATTGGACTATACAAGTAGACCAATATATATGTAGTAAGACAACAAAGATACCTCTTATGGAGTGCTTCAGCAATGAGCAGTAAGCATTAAATAGGGAGTGCTAAAACTGGGTTGGCTTTTCTTGATCACGTTAGATCTTTGTATACATGATAAGTTAATTTAAACGTGTATTGAGTAAATTAGATAAAGATTCATGTCAAAAAGATAAAAATTAGGTCATAATCTTTTTCAACCATTTTTAAATTCCAGGGACATTATCATCCATGGGATTCTTTTTATTAATGTGTTCGGTCCAATCATGGAAACCAAGCTGCTTTGCTTCGCAATCAGATATTAGACAGTAATGGTGGCATTGTAAAGAAAAGTGGAGAACGTCTCATTCCTCAACCAGGGGAGCTACCTAAATGGCCTATCAAATCATATAAGTTGATGGCGTGCATATAGTGGATATGAATATGATAGATCGATGCCCTCCACTTTTCTTTCTTTTTTCTTTTTTCTTTTTTTATAATTAAGGGATAATGATAGGGTTGTTTGGGATTGAATGTAATGACATTTTATTTTCTGAAATGTTTCCAAGAAATTAAATTATTATCTATTCTAATTAGCGATGGCATCGACTGTTCTTTTTTATCTCACCCTTACTCGATTCTTATATATTTCTTCTTTTTACAATCTATATTTTAACTTGTTTTTTTTATAAATATATATTTAAATATATCTGACTTCAATTTTGTATAACATTTTCATTTGACTTTGAAATTGACTTATTCAATCTTATTTTGCCCTCTAAATTTCGAATAATATTTATAGTATATTAATATTTGCAAAATTAAATCAAATATATATTATAAAATCTTATGAAGGAAGAATATATGATGAAATATATAAAAATATATATAATCTAATTATATGTTATAAATTATTATACCATTAAAAATATAAAAATAGTAATTATAAAATTGTTGATGAAGTGTTTTAGCAAGGAAGGAGATAATGAGGAGAATGTGATAGTGCAAAGGAAGTTGATTCAACTAAACAAGAAGGGGGAAGATTGTTATGAGAAGGTTGAGTATAGAGAGTAAGTGCTCAAGGTTGCTAGTGGGAAAAAAGATCACTTTCCCATCGTTATCAAAGATATTTATATGTAAAGTCCTCTTGTCTAGTAGTGATCACGGGGCAAGTTATTACATACCGAATATTATTATAGAGTGTGTGGTGGGACGTATTTTGTTATTTCGTTAAATGTAGTACGAGGTTGTTATGCTTAATAGAACTTAGTAGAAAATCATTTGTAAATATTTTTTCAATAATGCCAAATATCGGACTCAAGTAGAATATAACGAAGATATTTGTATAGGGCAGCGTATCGCAAATGAATGCATGGATGAGGCAGACGAAATTGGTTCCACTGTAACTTTAGTCTCGCCTGATTTTAGCCCAATCATAAGGAACAAATCTATCACACTATGGGAAATTAAATGCTAAATCGCCCTTTTCCCAAACAAGGATAACATCCGTGAAAGGAAAAAGGATTATCTAATCTAAGGTATTAATGGCAAGGGCGGCGTTGTCCCGAAAATGATTAAATTATTATTTAATCTCAATGGTTATTTATAAATTAATACCATATAAAATTATTTTTTAATCATTGATTCTTTTAAAATTTAAACTTTCATTTTATAAAAATTTGAAGTCAAGCAGAATTATTTATGGACTTTTCTGACTATGTAATTCACTTTTGCTTTCAAAATTTTTACAGATATTTCAACAATTTTTTCATGTCATTGACATATAATTTTAATAAATTTTTACCATAAACCATGAACCTTAAGCCCGAACTTTGAACTCGAATTATAAACTCTAAACCCTAAATCTTAAACTCTAAAAGAGTTTAGGGTTTGAGATTAGAGGTTCAGGTTTGAGTTCGGGTTAAGAATTAGAGTCAAGATTCGAGATTCGAGGTTTAGGGTGAAAAAAGTTATTAAAATTTGTGTCAATGACATAGAAAAATTATTAAAATATTACTAAATAATTGAAAATAGACCATGAATAATGTGATGAAAATGATCAAAAATAATAATTTATCGTATCATAGGAGCATTAAATTAAATCTAAAGATTTTTTTTAAGAATAAAATAATTATTGGAACTCATACTAATATTGAATTATGAAATAAATGAAATGATGAATACCCCACATTCAAATTCTAATTTTGTAAAAAAGAAAGACTTAAAAGTATTTTATCCCAATCGACAAATATATATATATATTAGAAGCATTTTTCAAGTAGCAATAAATATAATAATCAAAAAAGAAGAAGAAGAAAGTAAACCATCAAAATCTAAAACAGATAAAATAAAGCATAGATAGATATTATGATTATCCAAAGGAAAAACAAAACAAATAAAGAAAACGACAAGTCTTTAGTCTTAAAGACGAAAGTTAGTCCAGGTAAAGCGTGTCGTATGGGCTTTGCCAAAGCAGAAAGGTTCACGAGATAGATAAGTCAGTTTGTTGTTTTGGATTACAGCGTTGGTTTGGTTGGTTGTTGTTGTAATAATGGTCGGCTTAGAGAACTAATCACCCTTTTCCTAACCATCAAATATCCCCATCCTTTTTATATCCTAATCTTCCTCCTTTTTGCAGATCAACGATCCTCTGGATTTTTCTTTTCAGATTCCTAAATCCAACAATACCTAAAGCCTTGAGATATTTATATAGATCGATCGAAATCGAAGACAGCAGGGTGGCTTGAGAAAAGGGTAAGTCTGGGGTTTGGTGGTTATTGGAAGTAAATGGCGAATCTGTATGTGAAAGCGGTGCCACCGGCGGATCTGAACCGGAACACCGAGTGGTTCATGTACCCAGGAGTATGGACTACTTATATTCTAATCCTATTCTTCTCCTGGCTCCTTGTTCTCTCCATCTTCGGTTGCTCTCCTGGCATGGCTTGGACCGTCGTCAATCTCGCTCACTTCCTCGTGCGTTTTCTTTTCTTGTTTCTTCCCATAATTGTTTTTATTGTCTTGAATGTTCAATTGGGTTTCTTTTTATGCCCGGGAATTACTTATTCTGTTTTGGGTTTTATTCGTTGTTTGAAATTGGCTTTGTATGGGTTGATTTGAGTGTCTTGGATATGTTATTGCTATTTTCCTTTAGGTTCTTTGTGGGGTTGTTGATTTGTTCTTGTTTTAAGCTTTAGTTACACTGTTAAGTTTGAATTCCATGCATCAGTATCTCTCTTTTGTCTCAGTTGTCGTAGAGAAATTGTTTAAGTTTGAACTGAAATCATCTCAATTGATATGGGAAATGGGTAAATCAGGGTGTTTTAGCGATTGAACAATGTCATTATTTTCTGAGAATCTGTTCCGAGTATGAGATATAGGGTGATATATATTCAAAATTTTATTTCCTAGCATTCCAACATGTCTCTAGAACAGAATTAAGATTTGCCAATGCAAACCTAGTCCATGTTGAGCTGTTTTGCAGCTTGGCCATATATTATTACCTGTATTGGTAATTTGCCACCCGCTTATACTTCTCTTTATATCTGTCTGAAGTCCTTTATGTGCTGCTTCACTTTCTATTTTGCATTAACTCATGTTGTTAGAAGGTTAGCATCTATCTAATCATGAGGCTTTCCAACTAGTTGATTGCTGTCTCTAAAATATCCATGCCTTCTTGGTATTTCAATCTAGCTGATCTTGTGCTTCTTTCTCTTGTAAAAATTAGTTGCTTTCTGTTGTATTTCACAGAGTACAAAAGCCTTAAGTTTTTCTATTGGGCTATTTTTTTCCTATTTAGTTTCAGAACATCACCAATCTGCTTGATAGTTATCTGAACCAACATTGAATAATCTATTTTCAGGTTACATACCACTTCTTTCACTGGAAGAAAGGAACCCCATTTGCTGAAGATCAAGGGATTTACAATGGCTTGACTTGGTGGGAGCAGATAGACAATGGAAAGCAGCTTACACGCAATAGGAAGTTTCTAACTGTCGTACCTGTTGTGCTGTAAGTCTCCTTATTTGATATCTTGCAAAATGTGCGTATGCATGTCTTCATTTCAAGCATTGAAGGTTGATTATTCAGCCTTTTCTTTCTTCCCCTTATTAAATTAACAAACTGTATAGACTACTAGGCATGCCAGAATCAAACAATGGGTAAATAAATATAGAGCCCACTGATTATATATGATTTGTTTGTGCCATGGGAGAGTTTCTGTAACATGGCTCTGTTATATTGAGTACTCTTATCATCAAATGGGTAGCTGTTGCTTTTCTCTTAACATATATCAAGTATGTTCATGTGCGTACAGGTATCTATGTTCTCATTTGCCTTCTGTGAACTAATATTTATTCAATTGCATTTGTAAAAAAAAAAAATGGTTTCTTTTGAATTCCTTTACTTATCACCAACATGTTTGTCAGTTGGTCGTTTTTATATATTAGCTCTCAAGGCTCAAGTCAATGCCAACTTTTGTTGTGATACTTTGTTTTGTATAAGACACTCATCAAGAAAACCCTGCCTTATGTAAATAATTTATCAGACCTTTTTATTAGAGTTATTTGAATAGAAGATAAACAGGAACTTGTTCCATTGGCAGGAATGGATGGATTCAATGTGCAGTGCAATACATGAACTTTGGTTTTGTTAAATTGTAAATTTTAGTTCAATTTTCACAAACCACCAACTCTGTTACAAACATGATACCAATTTAGGTTTACTTATTGCATACATGATATATTGACTCAACTTGGAAATAACTGGATTTTTTTATATATGTACAATTGAATTAAAATTGAAGTTTCATGTGTGTAGTTGTACTAAACGAAGTTCATTCACATTAAACATTGATCTAAGTTAATGTGTAACTTTTAGATTTATCCCTAGGTTAAATCTACCTCCCTGTGTGTGAATGACCGAGTGTAACATCAAACTTTGAAAGACCAAAAGAGAAGAACTACTATTATGTGATTAGATTTTAGTCTTGCTATGGGATTTGAGACTCTGCCAAGTATGCAGTTTGTCTTCAATTTGGTGCAGACTTGTAGAGTCTTGTTTCCTCAGAGAAGTCTGGTTGATTGCCTCACAAATCAGACATTGACAATATTTTGATAGATGATAAACAACAGAATTTCATCCTTGATTGTCCTGCTGCTTTCATGAACCTCCGCAGTATGACTTCATTATAGTTGATGGGCTTTTGTTTTGCCAGAGAGTTTGCTGCATTTAGGCATTTTGGATTTCATTTGCTGAAGTCAGATACTCAGATACCTATTGACCTTGTTTTTTTCTGTTTACTGACAGGTACTTGATAGCCTCGCATACAACCGACTATCAACATCCTATGCTCTTTTTAACACACTTGCAGTGCTTGTGCTTGTCATCGCCAAGTTCCCCAACATGCACAAGGTCCGGATCTTTGGAATCAATGCAGACAAGTGAATGAGTCTCCCTTAAAGAATAGTTGGTTTTGCCTGCTAGAAGCCACTGCTGCTTCCCCTATGCTAAAAACGGGCATCTTTTGTATAGGAGGACATTTCGAAAGCTGTCTTTTGTTTTTTTGGTTTTTGCTGAGTCTGCGGACTGCATTTACAAGCTCTCTTAGATCAATAAGTGTACAGTGGAGAAATCTAATGTATGTTAAATACTTCACTATGCTCTTATCAGCGTATCACATATCTTCATACCGTAATCCATATCTTTGAATCTCTTATGCACCACCTGGATGACTCCAGTTCGGTTTAAGCATTAATGTGAAATTGGGTGTTAATATATTATGTTATTGGATTGAAAATGCAGTAACATAATAAAGCTATATGAGAATATGGCAATAGCTGTTATAAGTTTGTATGGAAGAGACGTGATTCCAAACCATTCTTTAGATTGGAGAGCATCAATAGAGAGGAGAGGAGCCAAACAAATAGAACTATGGAAGAAGTTACATGATAAAACAGCACCACAAAACGTTACATATATATATATACACAGTAAGTTATTGACTTCTCAAGCTGCAATATTTCTTAGCAAACTTTGTTTACTTATGTAAACCTGGAAAATGGGATGTAAACGTTAGAGCTACTAGTTTCCATTAAAATGGCTTTAATCAAACTTAAGTGGGCATCCAATATGTATTATGATTTTGTTAGTAACTTTTTTCTTTAAATAACTATTAATCTTTAATTAATGATTTTGTTAAATTAAATATTAATAATTTATTATTTTTTATTTCATAGAAGTTAAACTTCATTTAATTAATATTTTATTAAATTAAATAATATCTAATTATATTCTTAATTAATCTTCTATACAAAACTTAATTAATTTATTAAAGGGAATAATGACAAATTAACCTTAACATTACATCTTTATCAATTAGCTCTTATTCTTGTTTTGAACTAAATTTAACACTCAACTTTTCAAAAAGAGTTGAATTTGACCATCAACCTTTGTTTTTAGCATAAAATATATGTGGACGGTCACGCGGGTTGCCACACCAATATCATTAATAAATTAATGTTTTAGTTAGCATTTTGTTATAAAAAATGTGATTTGACTCTTTTTGAAAGGTTAAAGGCCAAATTTAGCTTAAAAAATGAGAGTCAAATTGACAAAAGATGTAAATGTTGAGGGCTAAAGTTATCATGTCTTTTTTTTTGTGAACATTAATCTCATTATAGATTCTATCATACCTGCTCTTTTGATATAAAGCTTAGAACTGCCCATAACCTCTCCAACCCTTAAATAAAAAGGATAATGAGCTTCAGTATACTCGAGCCCACATCCTCCTGCATTAACATTGTCGAATTAAGACTCAATCGACAAAATTATCATTTCTTTATTAAAGTAAACAGTCTTTGGTAATAATAGTTTAACATTATTATATGATGAACTGATAGTAAAAAGAAAAAGTTTCAAAGTAAGATTAACAGAATGACATATGCAAGATATATTAAAGTTTATAAAAAATGGGACACATGTCATCACTTAATTTTATTTGTGAAAGTATGCTATAAGTTTTGTGTTCTTCTAAATTTAAAATTTGGTCCATGTACTTTATTTTAGAAATGTATTTTTATAGATTTCAAAATTTATATCCAATTGTTTAGACTATTAAAATTATTTTGTTAAATTTAGGTCATTACAAAATATTATTTTTAGTTACAGTGTGTTTTTTTTTAATTTCAAAAGTTACACAAAAAAATTATAATTTTTTTTTAACAATGTTAACAATTGGACATTAAATTTTAAATCTAAATAATAGAGAGGCTAAATTCTTAAAAATAAAAATTTAGAAACTAAATTCCAAATTAGAAAAAAGTGCAGAGATATTTCTTTTTCACTAGCTAGAATATATTTGTAAACCAATTTAGCTGAGCCCATGTGATAAATAAACGAATAAATAAAAAAAACAATAAAATAAAAATCAGTCCATAATACAAAAAAAATATAAAAAATACAATACAAAACAAAACTACCAATTAAATAAGCCAAACACACCAATAGAAATACAAAACGCCCAAAAAACTAATCCCCTGATTAGATCAATCCCAGCCCCACGCCCAACTAACGATAAACCAAAGAAAAAACGAAATAACAAATGAAAGATAACAGATTGGTATTATCAGTATTTATTTTATTTTTATTTTGTGATTATAAAAGGCCAAGCAAGCACTGTAAAAAGGATTCACGGATTGAATACAAAAAACAAAAAAAAATCAGAGAAAACGAAAAGATTTAAAAGGTGAATAAACTCTTTGCTTTTCTTTATTTTTTTCTTTCGTCTCTTTTTTATCAAATGCAGTAAAAGAGAAGGGTTAGAAAAGCTTATCTGGACACTGGACCTCCACTCGCTTGTCGAAAATCGAAGTTTGAGAGGGGTGAGCAGTTTTGCGGCAGAAAGGAAAATGGCCTAGGGTTCCTTCTTTTATTTTTGTTTTAAAAATGATAAAAGTTATACTAATTAGGGTTTAATTGGGCATTTATATACGTTGAGAAACGTGTCGTTTGAGGCTGATTGAGGTGACCCGATCCGAGGAAGGATCCACGCGTTTTTGGTCTCAATGGTCATTTGCGCAACAGGTCCATCTGTATTTTATGTGTTTAATTCAGTTTTTATCATTATTAAATTTATACATTATATTTGGTTTGGGTTCAATTGAATACCATAATAGAACACACCGTTTTGGAAGGATTAATCTATACGCCAAAGAGGATTTGTGTTTAATGCTGCAGATAGTCCCTCTGATGTTAAACAGTTCTTAATTTGGTCGTTTACACATTTGTTTTCAAATTCGCCCTTGAAATTTTTGTTTTAGTTCTAAATTAATTTATTTTTTTGTTTTTTACTATTAAATTAATTGGTTTATTATTATTATTATTATTTATTATATTATTATTATTATTATTATATATGTACATTATTATTTAACATTAGGTTTTCTTATCTAGATTAATATATATATATATATTAATTTTAAGATTTATTCATTTTTATTTTCTCCTCATAATTCTTTCTTTAAATTCATCTAAACATTTTATTCATTTTAGTTCTATTATTAATTATTTCAATCTTCACATTAATTACTTATTTTTTTTTATTTTTTATGTAAAATTTTGTACATATTTTTTTTTAATTCCAAATTTCTTTTCTCTCATTATTGTTTTTTATGAGTTACATTTATTTTTTTTAGATAATAGTTTTTAAATGTTGATGTTGATATTTGCATAATGTATGATGAAATTATTGTATAACTGGTTGTTTATGTATTGTCATTACCATGGGTGGCATTTTATATTCGAATTTCGCATGTCGTTGCCGCTTATCACACTACATTTTTAAAAGAAACCGTGTTTCATCTAAAATATAATCATCGTTATTTCGTAAATTGAAAAAATACTGCGTATTGTGCGATTCTCGAGAGATGGTGCCTAACTTACTGCTTTGATTTTTTTCGATGAATTAGATAGCCAAGTATTTCTTTTGCAATAAAACGTACAAATCTAATAAAGTTTTTTCGGATTTCAAATGTGAATCCTAATTCACTGGATAATACATTTTGTTAACTCGAGTTAAGGATTTTAAAATAAAGGCAATATTCGGTGTTTCGAAATTTCGAGAAATTGAACCCTAACTTACTGGATTCTGATTTCTCGTTTGACCCAAATAACCAAATATCCTTCTCAAAAGGCATGAATTTTAAATTTTAAAAAGAGAAACTAATTTCAAAAATTGGACTGTTGCACCCTAACTCATTGAGTGTGATAATTTATTTCTTTGAAATGAGTATGTCTTATCATCCAATTCGATTATTCAAGTTTTCTTTTCAAAGGATCGTATTTTAAAATTTTCAAAATTTCAACACTAAGACATTAAGGTATCAATTCGGTACCAATTTTTGGGCTTTGCGAGGGTGCTAACCCTTCCTCGTGCGCAACCGACTCCCAAACCTATTTTCTCAAAATTCGAAGACCAAAATCGTTATTTAGTAAATCAATATATTTTATTCAAATCTCAGGGTGACCCGATCACACCTCAATAAAAGATCGGTGGCGACACCAATTTTCGTTTTCAAGTCGACTACTAATTTTGTTTTCAAAAAAATGGTTTTGAATTTAATTATATAATATACTAAAAAATTCATAAATTTAATTAGACATTTAATTTTGAAAATATATTAAATTAATATAATATTCATTTTTTAAGATATTAGTTAAGTTATTTTTGAATTTCCACTCCGCTGGGGACCTTTGAGAGTCAAGCCGTAAAATTGATTTTTTTTTGTCTTATTGTCGAAAATTGAAAATTTGATCTGAAAAATTACGATCCTCTCATTGCATTTGTTTGTGGTATGATTACTGTAAATTGAGTTTTATATCTTGGCATCATATTGCATAAAGACTGTTTAGTATTGGCCCTTTTAAGTGGGAGTGAGAAGCTACTCCTTGTGAGATTTCACCTCCGTGCAGGATCAGTGGATCACTTCTGGGATACATCCGTACCTATGTCTTCGTGATATTTCATCTCCGTGCAGCCATAGGGAAATGTATTCCCTGAACCGAAGTCGGTCTGTATGAGCCTATAAGGGTGAAGATCGAGAAATCTGCTGGTTTGGGTATCTTGACTTTAGAACCAAACCACATATAGAGGACCTAGGAGCCTAACTTAAGTAGAATTATCCCAAACTTAGTGATTACCCAGATATGTACTTGATTTTTGTCCATGTGTTATACTGACTTGTTTGTGTTTTGTTGGTATTTTTTTTGCATGTCACTACATATTCAAAGAGTGTCGATTCAAGTTCGGTTACTAAATTAGAAAATTGTCATGGAAAATGAATTCTTGATAAAGTGGAAGACAATGCCATTGTCCATATATGGTCAGAGAAAGTGCAATTGGAAAAAGGAGACAGTTTAGCTAAGGGGTATGTGTCAGAGCTGTGGGATTACACTCGTATTAGTGACGCAAAATAGCCTTCAAGAGTTAAAGGAGATATGGGATCAGTGGAATGATGAGACTAAGCAGTTTTTTACTCTAATTATGGGGACTTACCGTATTTATTTGATATTAGGGTGGATGACAATTGTTTCGGCCCTTGTCATATTGAAACCCCTCATATAATGTTTACTTTGGAGGGTGATTGTGCCTACATGGAGAATATACAGTTAACTACGTTGCCTAGGTCAGGTGACAAAGCATATTCCAGAGCCACGTATCCACTTTTTGGAAAAAATGATGAACATACGGAGAAGGGTGAGCAGTGGATCACGCCAGGATCAAGCAGAAGGTGAGTGAAAGTATTCCATGGAGAATTTGCAAGACTTAATTCTAACGTATCTAGATGGAAAAAGAAAGTTGATGTGTTTTCCTGGAGTATTTATGGGTTTGGATTTTTCTAGGGGTTAGGGCATGTTGATGAAGCGGTTTCAGATCTTTTGACCGGGTGATAAAGGGTCACAGTTCTAGCAATTTTGGCTAAAACGTTTAATCTTGGAACGCATGCAGACAGCTAGCGGAAGGTAGATTTTAGATGTGCACAGTTGCTGTAGCCTGGTTCCATAGTCATTTCTGGAAGGTGGATAAAATTTTGTACCCGGAGTTTTCTCCGAACAGTACTCCCCATTAAAAAGAGATATGGCCACGCCTAAGAAGGGACGACATATCAGAGGAAAATTGGATGACAATTCTCAAAATCTTCAAGAAAGATGTTTGAGTGGAGAGCTCTCTGGTTGATTCCTGACGAAATTCTTTACCAATGCGAGAGCTTTGATTGGGTCCCGTTGCTTGGAATTTGGGAGCCGTTAGTATGCACATTTTCTTGTACTAAGCAATACGTTCAAGATAGTTGTACCTAGACACCATGGTTAGCTTCAGTGTAGTTCTGTACCGAGGAATATATAAGAAGATATGAAGGAAATTTCTCAGGCTTGGAATCGGCTCGTAGTGATGAAAAGGTAGCGTGGTCAGTTGACGACCACGTGAGTAATGGTGAGTAGCGAAGTAAGTAGA
>NW_024402966.1:0-32965 GCF_007990345.1 Gossypium hirsutum | reverse complement strand
TCAGCAAATACGCGCGGAGTTCGTTTCCTTAGAAGCTACCATGTGTAAGAGGTTCGAGGATGGTCTTAATGAAGATATCCAAATATTTGTTGTCATCCTAGAAATAAGAGAATTTGTAGTGTTCATTAAGAGAGCATGCAAGGCAGAAAAGCTAGTGAAAGGAGAGGAAAGTGGCTATTGAGTCGCGAGATTCAAAAAGAGACAAATGGGGAAGTCATATCAGTCCTCATGTAAGAGATTGAAGGAATTTGCTACTCGATCGAATGCTTCAATGGGGTTTTCGAATAGAAGCAAGAACCGGCAGAACATAACTTCTAGAGCCTAGACCACTTCTGTCGCGAGCGTCGGTATTGCTCGGCCAAATAGGCCAAAATGTTCACAATGTGGTAGGCGTCACTTCGGCGAATGTCGGGGGAATGAAAGGGGCTATTTTAAGTGTGGATCATTATAACATTTCATCCGAGACTGTCCTGGAATGGAAAAGAGAGAGAAAGTAAGAAGTGAAGGCAAGTAGTGCTCCATTCAGGTGCAGACCACAAAAAACTATGGAAATGGGGCTACTAGCAGAGGTGCATCAAGAGATGCAACAGTGAGATTCAAGGGCAGAGCGCCTACAAGGACTTACGCTATTCGTGCCCGTAAAGAGGTAGAGTCTCCGATGTGATCACGGGTACCTTTCTATTCATGATATATCTGTCGTTGCTTTAATTGATCTAAGTTCTACCCACTCTTATTGTATAAAATTGGTACCTCGTATGAACATGATAGTAGCGTCTACTAAATTTGTGATAAAAGTGTCTAACCCCTTGGTAGATATGTGCTAGTAGACCAAGTGTGTAGAAATTTTCCTTTGATAATTAGGGGTCATTATTTTCCGGCCAACCTGATGTTGTTGCCGTTTAATGAATTTGATGTAATCCTTGGGATGGATTGGTTGACTTTTCATAGTGTTGTAGTAAACTGTAGGAGAAAAGTTATTAAGTTGAAATGTGAAGATGGAAATGTTCTTCGGTTGGGCTAGATGAATCGAATAATTTGCTTGTTATAGTAATAGCCTTTGACTGTTGAGAAATATTTGAGAAAAGGATATGAGTCTTACCTAGCTTTTGTATTGAATACTCGAGTGCCTGAGTTGAAGATTGAATCGGTACCAGTGGTTTGTGAGTTTATAGATGTATTTTCGGAAGAATTACCCGGATTACCTCCAGTGAGGAAAGTTGAGTTTGGAATCGAGTTGGTCCCCGGTACGGTACCCATCTCGATTGCTCCGTATAGGATGGCTCCTACGGAGTTAAAGAGTTGAAATTTCAACTACAAGAGCTAACTGACAATGGCTTTGCGAGACTGAGCTTTTTTTCTGTGGGTGCTTCGATACTCTTTGTGAAAAAGAAAGATGGGTCGATGAGGTTATGTATCGACTATAGACAGCTCAATAAGGTAACAGTGAAGAATAAGTATCCTTTGCCAAGGATCGATGACCTATTTGATCAATTAAAGGGAGCCACTGTTTTCCAAGATTGACCTGAGGTCAAGATACTACCAGTTATGGGTGAAAGAGCAAGATGTACCAAAGACTGCGTTTCGGACAAGATACGGGCATTATGAGTTTTTTGTCATGCCTTTTGGTTTGATTAATGCTCCGGTGAGATTTATGGGTTTGCTGAACCACATTTTTCGATCGTACTTGAATAAGTTCATGGTGGTCTTTATCGACGACATACTGATTTACTAGCGTGATGAGAATGAACACGCAAAGCATTTGAGAATTGTGTTACAGATATTGAGAGACAAGAAATTGTACGCCAAGTTCAGTAAGAATGAATTCTGGCTTAAGGAGGTCAGATTTCTTGGACACATTGTGTCGGGTGACGGGATTAGAGTTAACCCAAGCAAAATCTCGTCTATTGTTGAATGGAAACCACCAAAGAGTGTGATAGAGGTCAGAAGCTTTTGGGCTTGGCCGGATACTATAGGCGGTTTGTAAATAGATTCTTTATGATAGCTACCCCGATGACAAGACTGTTGCAAAAAGATGTCAAGTTTGAATGGACAGAAAAATGCCAACAGAGTTTAGAACAATTAAAGGCTTTGTTGACCGATGCCCCAGTATTAGTGTAACTGGAGTCGGGTAAACAATTTGTGATATACAGTGACGCCTCCTTGAATGGTTTAGGGTGCGTACTTATGCAAGAAGGTAAGTTTATAGCTTACGCTTCGAGACAACTAAAGCCACATGGGAAAAATTACCCAACACATGAGTTAGAGTTGGCTGCCATCGTGTTCGCACTGAAAATTTGGAGATACCACTTGTATGGAGAAAAATGCCGAGTATTCACCGATCACAAGAGTCTTAAGTATTTGATGACTCAAAAGAAGTTGAATCTGTGGCGACAAAGGTGGCTAAAGCTGATAAAGGATTACGAGTTGGTGATTGACTATCACCTAGGCAAGGCGAACGTGGTTGCCGATGCCATGAGCAGAAAATTGTTATTTGCGTTGAGAGAAATGGATGCCCAACTGGCTTTATTAGATGATGGTTCGGTCCTAGCAGAGTTGAGAGCTAGACCGACATTTCTACAAGAGATCCGTAAGGCTCAGAAAGATGATAAGGAGTTGCAAGCTAAGAAGACTCAATGTGAGATGGAAAATGAATCTGAGTTTCATATTGGAGTTTAGAGTGTTCATGTTGTTTTCTGAAATTTTATGGAAGAAAATTAATCATGGTTGTGAAATAAATAACTTTTGTGAAGGGACTTCTCATGAAAACCCTAATAGCACATTTGGTAAAGTTAGTAAAATAGATAGTAATGTTGTGAAATATTTGGAATTTGGGGTTATCATAAGAGTAATAAATGGTCAGTTAGGCTTGGCTAACAAGGAAATTCGATAAAAATTAATTTTGAGATTAGGGGTAAAATGGTCATTTTGTGAAAGTCTAAGGGCAAAATGATCATTTTGCCCAATTATGAATTGTTGAGTACCTAGATTAACAAAATGATTAAATGTGAATTTTCATCATTATATATCAAGAATTACAAAATTTGGGCTTCGACCGGGGAAAAGCAAAACTAGTGGACGAAGCCAAAATAGTCGCCATATTTGAATACCGAGGAAGTTGTATGTTAATAATACAACTATATCTTTATGATGTGTAATTGAGATGATATCACCTAAATTGTGTTGATTTTGAATATGAGAATACATGTTGAGATATTTACGTAGTAAAGACTTTCGTTGAACATTTGGAATAAGCTTGGATATTTGTGTGTGATAATGGGTGATATATGTGCTAGTGTAAGACATATCTGGGACATGCATCAGCCACAGCATGAGAGCCAGTGTAAGACATGTCTGGGACATGTATCGACCTCGAAATATTTAAGCCAGTGTAAGACATGTCTAGGACATGCATCGGCATTGAGACGAGGGCTAGTGTAAGACATGTTTGGGACATGCATCGGCCTCGCGATATACAATCTAGTGTAAAACCTGTCTAGGACATGGCTTCAGCTTGAGGTGATAGATGGGATCCAGTGTAAGGCCTGTCTGGGACATGACATTGGTCTCGCTATATGAAAGCATGTGTAAGACCATGTCTGGGACATGGCGTCGGTATCTTAACCCATGTTAGGGCTATTGAGTATCCGGTAGTATTCCAAATGTTCAATAAAGGTTTATGATTTATATCGAAATGAGAAAAGTTATGATCATGTGATGATTGGTATAGATACCTAATTAAAATGTATGAGATATGGGCTCAATGTATGCAAATGAGTTGTATTGGATGGTGATAAGTAAGTTGTACTTACATTTATTTATGGTAATCATGAATAAACTATGAAAGGTTATGAACAGAGTGCTTTATGATAAGTAGTTATTGTTTATTATCATGCAACTTACTAAGCTTTATGCTTACCCCGTTTCTTTCCATTTTCTTATAGTGTCGCCTAATTAGCTCGTGGACCAATGGACGTTAGATACATCAATCACACTATCAATCAAAGCACTTGGTATAATTAGATCTTTTATTTTGATTATAGCATGTACAGGAATCTGACTTTTGAGTTTTGTGTCATTGTTAATTGGCTAATATGTTGGCTTACTTTAGCATTTGATTCATTTTGTATAAGGTCATGGAAATGGCTAATATTGAAAGTCATAATGTATGGTAGTAAACACACGAACAGAGACAAGGTCGTGTGTCTCAGCCGTGTGGAGGACACGGCCTCTAGCCACGGGTGTGCATTGGCCGTGTGCCTTAAATTGGGTGCTGATGTCAAAACATAATGTCAAGGTTTTTAGACACGGGCTAAGACACGGGCGTGTCATGGCCGTGTGAAGGACACGGGCTATAGACACAGGTGTGTGTCAAGCAGTGTGAAAACCCCTATAGTTTCAAATTTAGAATTTAATTCACACGAGAATGGGACACAGGCGTGTCCCTAGATGCTTAGGTCATGTGTCACACGGGTCATTAGCATGGCCATGTTATAATAACCACAGAGGCGTGTTGCCCTTCCACACGGGCATGTGCCCTGTTTCAAGATTTATGTTTATTTAACCGGTTTAAGGACCCGAGTTGGTTCCAAGTGGTTTCTAATGGATGTTTGGGTTCTCGTAAGCCCATGTTAAAGAAGTTTAGATATAATTAAAAAATGTTTTAAATTTTGAGGAAGTCTTGGTGACTTGGAACATTGGTAAACATGTGTTTAAGTGTGGTAATGCCTCGTATTTCGTCTCGACGTAGGGCTCGAGTGTGAGGTGTTAAATTTAGTGGTATTAGAGCTATGGTTTAGTCGATTCTAAGATTAACCTAGCATGAGTACGAGTCTAGCTATACATGCCATAACTGTATATTGATAGTGTGACGACTTCTGACAAGATAAATTGTGTTTTATTTATATAGTAAATGGATCTTGACGTAACTACGACGGATGACGTGGAGAGTAATGTGCCAGCTCCCACTGAAGGGACCACGCCAGTAGATGGTTAGCCCATGACGATGAGTCAAGGTGGAGGAGCTAAGGAAGCTTACCTCCACATGATGGACGCGTGGTATTCGGAGTTCATTCGTCCGAATCTGAATACTCCACCTCCCCTACCTCCCCAAATTCCTCAAACCGTTCACATAGCTCCTCAAGGAGCAGAGGTAGCTACGAGAGAGAAACCTCCAATAGACAGAATTTGTAAACATGGGGCCGAAGAATTTCAGGCAAATATTGATGATGACCTCAATAGGGCCGAGTTTTAGTTGGAAAATACCATCAGGGTATTCGATGAATTATCGTGCACGCCGGGGGCGTGTATAAAGTGTGTAGTGTCATTCTTATGAGATTTGGCTTATTAATGGTGGAATACTCTCGTGTCAGTCGTACCGAGAGCGGATAACGTGGGAATTCTTTCAGGAAGAGTTCTAAATGAAGTATATTAGCCAGAGGTTTATAGACCAAAAAAGGAAAAGTTTTTAGAGTTAAAGTAAGGCTGTAGGATGGTAACTGAATACGAGCGTGAGTTTGTGAGACTCAGCAAGTATGCGTTAGAGTGCATATCTACAGAAGCCATTATGTGAGGTTTAAAAATAGTTTAAATGAATACATCTGTTTATTAGTTGGCATCTTGGAGATAAGCGAATTTGTGGTGCTCATGGAGAGGGCATGTAAGGCCGAGGAATTGGCCAAAGAGAAAAGAAAAGCTGACATCGAGTCCTGAGACTTAAGGAAAAGATAGATGGGGAAATCACAGCAGACCTCATCTAAGAAATCGAGAGAGTTTCCTACCCAATCCAATGTGTCAGTGGGGTTCTCGAACAAGAGCAAGAACAGGCAGCACACGGCATCTAAAGCTCAAACCACTTCTATTGCTAGTGTTGGTAGTGCTCAGGCAAAGGGCTAGAATGTTCACAATGTGGTAGGTGTCATTTCAGTGAGTGCTGAGGGAATGAAAGGGCTGCTTCAAATGTGAATCACTAGACCACTTCATCTGAAACTATCTCGAATTAGAAGATAAAGAGAAAAGCAAGATATGAGGGCAAATAGTGCTCTTTCAAGGGAAGACCACATAAGAAGCCTAGAGGTGGGGCTAGCAGTAGAGGTACACCAAGAGATGCTGCAGTGAGGTCCGAGGGCAGAGCGCCTGCAAGGGCCTATACAATACGTACCCGTAAAGAGGCAGAGTCTCCCAATGTGATCACGAGTACCTTTTCTTTCCATGATATACCTGTTGCTTTAATTTATCCGGGGTCTACCCACTCTTATATTTGTATAGAATTGATACCTCGTATGAACATGTTGGTAGAGTCTACCAAATTTGTGATAAAAGTGTCAAACCCTCTAGGCAGACAAGTGTTAGCTGACCAAGTATGTAGAAATTGTCCTTTGACAATTAGAGGTCACTGTTTTCCAGCTAACTTGATGTTATTGTTGTTTAATAAATTTGATGTAATCTTTGGGATGGATTGGTTGACTTCTCATAGTTTTGTAGTGGACTGTGGAAGAAAAGTTATTGAGTTGAAGTGTGAAAGCGGGGATGTTTTTCGGGTTGAATCAAATAGAACGAAGAACTTGCCTGTGGTGATATCATCCATGTTGGCAGTGAGATATTTGAGAAAAAGGGTATGAGGCTTATCTCGCTTTTGTACTGAATACTCAAGTGTCTGAGTCGAAAATTGAATCGATACCAGTGATTTGTGAGTTATAGATATGTTTCCGGAGGAATTACCCGGATTACTTCACATGAGAGAAGTTGAATTTAGAATTGAGTTAGTCCCCGGTACGGCACCCATCTCAATTTCTCTGTATAGAATGGCTCCTACGGAGTTGAATGAGTTGAAGGTTCAACTACAAGAATTGACTGATAAGGGTTTGTGAGACCGAGTTTTTCTCCATAGGGTGCTCCGGTACTTTTTGTCAAGAAGAAAGACGGATCGATGAGGTTATGTATAGACTATAGACAGCTCAACAAGGTGACTGTGAAGAGCAAGTACCCCTTGCCAAGGATTGATGATTTGTTCGATCAGTTGAAGGGAGCTACCGTGTTTTCTAAAGTCGACTTAAGTTTGGCTACTACCAACTGAGGGTTAAGGAGCAAGATGTACCGAAAACAGCATTTAGGACAAGGTATGGGCACTATGGGTTTCTTATTATGCCCTTCGGTTTAACAAATGCCCCTGCAGTGTTTATGGATTTGATGAACTGCATTTTCCGGCTGTATTTGGATAAGTTCGTAGTAGTCTTTATTGACGACATACTGATTTACTCACGTGATGAGAGTGAGCACGCAGAGCATCTGAGAATGGTTTTACAAAGCTTGAAAGATAAGCAGTTATATGCCAAGTTCAGTAAGAGTGAATTTTGGCTTAAAGAGGTTAGATTCCCAGTACACATCGTGTGGGATCAGAGTTGACCCAAGTAAGATCTTGGCTATTGTTGAGTGGAAATCTCGAAGAATGTGTCAGAGATTCGAAGCTTTTTGGGTTTGGCTGGATACTATAGGAGATTTGTGAATGGGTTCTCAATAATAGCTACTCCGATGACAAGGTTTTTGCAAAAGGATGTCAAGTTTGAATGGACAGAGAAATGCCAACAGAGTTTCAAGAAACTAAAGGCTTTGTTGACTGAAGCCCTAGTTTTAGTACAACCAGAATCGGAAAGAATTTGTGGTATATAGCGACGCCTCCTTAAATGGATTAGGGTGCGTGCTCATGCGAGAAGGAAAAGTGATAGCATATGACTTGAGACAGCTAAAGTCACACAAGAAGAATTACCCGGCGCACGATTTGGAGTTGGCCGCCATCGTGTTAGTGTTGAAAATTTGGAGACACCATTTGTATGGCGAGAGATGCCGATTGTTCACCGACCATGAGAGTCTAAAGTAATTGATGACTCAGAAGGAGCTGAATTTACAGCAACGAAGGTGGTTGGAGTTGATAAAGTATTACGAGTTGGTGATTGACTACCACCCGGAAAAGGTAAATGTAGTCGCCGACGCTCTGAGTAGAAAGTCATTTGTTCACATTGAGGGCTATGAATACTCAATTAACTGTGATTGATGATGGTTCAATTCTAGCCAAGTTGAGAGCTAGACCTACGTTCCTTCAAGAGATTTGTGAGGCTCAGAAAGGTGATAAGGACTTGCAAACTAAGGTGGCTCAGTGTGAGGTGGGTGATGAACCAAATATTCAGATTAATACCGAAGGCTGCTTGATGTTCCAAGGTAGGGTTTGTGTACCCAAAGATAATGAGCTTAAGCAGAAGAATTTACGAGAGGCACATAATGGTTGCTTGTCTATCCATTCGGGTAGTGTGAAAATGTATAATGACTTGAAGAAGTTGTACTGGTTGGGGATAAAAAGAACATTTCTGGTTTGTTTCTAAGTGTCTAGTTTGTTAAAAAGTGAAGGCCAAACACCAAGTACATTTGGGATTACTGCAACCTGTGATGGTTCTCGAGTGGAAATGGGACCGGGTAACCATGGATTTTATATCAGGATTGCCTTTAAAGCCAAGGAAAAAGGATTTCGTTTGGTCATTGTTGATAGGCTTACAAAGTCAGCACATTTTATACCGGTACGTACCGACTACTCCATTGAGAAATTGGCTAATTTGTATGTTTCAGAGGTCGTAAGACTTCACGGAGTGCCCTTGTCGATTATCTCGAATAGGGATCCGAGGTTTACCTTGAGGTTTTGGAAGAAGTTGCAAGAAACTTTAGGGAAAACGTTAAATTTTAGCACAGCTTTCCACCCGCAAACTGACGGTCAGTCGGAGAGAGTAATCCAAGTCCTTGAAGACATGTTACGATGTTGTGTTCTCGAGTTTCAAGGCAGTTGGAAAAAGTATTTACTACTGGTTGAATTCGCCTACAACAATAGTTATAGTCAAGTCTGAAAATGGTGCCTTATGAGGCTTTGTATGGGCGTAGGTGTCGAACACCCTTGTATTGGACCGAGCTGAGAGAGAATCGAATTCACGGGGTCGATTTGGTCAGAGAGACCGAAGAGAAGGTTAAGGTGATTCGTGACTGCTTAAGAGCCACTTTGGATAGACATAAATCTTATGCTGATTTAAAACGAAAGGAAATCGAGTTTCTAGTTGGTGATAAGGTGTTTTTGAAAGTATCCCGTGGAAAAAGGTCCTCAGATTCGGTATAAAAGGCAAGCTGAGCCCGCGGTTTATTGGACCTTATGAGGTGATCGAGAGAATTGGACAGGTCGCATACCGATTAGCCTTGCTTTATGAGATAGAGAAAATTCATGATGTGTGCCATGTATCGATTTAGCACTGCTACCACTCTGACCCCTCACACGTGATTTCACCGGAAGAAATTGAAATAAGCCCGGATATGACCTATAGTGAAGAACTGATTAAAATTTTGGATTGAGAGGTCAAGAAATTGAGGAATAAAAGTGTAGCACTCTTGAAAGTTTTGTGGCTTAGACACGGAGTCGAGGAAGCCACGTGGGAACCCAAAGAGACTATGAGAGATCAATACCAGAACTTATTCACCGGTAAGATTTTCGGGGACGAAAATCCCTAAGGGGGAGAATTGTAACAGCTCGATTTTAGGTATAGGCAGAACAGTGGTTATGAAACCACTATTTTAATGCCATAGAAATTATTTTAATATTATTTTATGTGTGATGACATGATTATAAAGGTGCATGAAAAATTTGGTGAATTAATTTAGCATTTGAGAGCTTAATCGCGAAAAAGGACTAAATCATATAAAGTGAAAAAGTCCTATTTTGATAGCTAAGGATGTCAAATAGCTAGAAAACCAAAATTAGGGGTCTTGAAAGGGAAAATAGACCCTAAAAAGAGTGCTTGGCCGGCCATGGGGAGAAGAATGGTCAAAAAGTCAAATTAAGTGGGTTTTGGAAGCTTATTTGACTAAAATAGAAATAAAATAAAAGAAAATGATATCATCCCTTTTCACCATTTCTTCTCCACCAAAAATTCAGCCTCTGTTGGGGTTTGAAAGCTTGAAATTTTCAGCAACTTGTAACCTTCTCAAGTAAGTGATTTTGACGGTCTTTCTTGATGATTTTTGTATTTTTTGAACCCTTATTGCATAAGCTTTCAAATGAGGGGACTATTTTGTAAGATGGTTGAAAGTCGAGGGTTTTACCATGAGAGTGTTCATGTTGTTTTCTAAAATTTTATGGAAGAAAATGAATCATGGTTGTGAAATAAGCAACTTTGTGAAGGACTTCTCATGAAAACCCTAATAGGACCATTTTGTAAAGTTTGTAAAATAGATAATAATGTTGTAAATATTAGGAATTTGGGGTTGTCATACGAGTAATTTGGGTTGGCCAATTATGAATTTTTGAATACCTAGATTAACAAAATGATTAAATGTGTGAATTTTCATCAATATAGATCAACAATTACAAAATTTGGGCCTAGACTAGGGAAAACTAAAGCTAGTGGACTAAGCCGAAATAGTCACCATATTTTGAATACCGAGGTAAGTTGTATGTTAATAATATAACTATATCTTTATGATGTGTAATTGAGTTGATATGGCCTAAATTGTCTTGATTTTGAATATGAGAATACATGTTGAGAAATTTACGTAGTAAAGACTTTCGTTGAACATTTAAAATAAGCTTGGATATTGTACCGTGATAATCGGTGATTGTCTGCCAGTGTAAGACATGTCTGGGACATGCATTAGCCACAGCATGTGTAACACCCCGAACCCGAGACCGTCACCGGAGTCGAACACGAGGTGTTAACAGACTTTAACCACTTATAAACAAATTTCCCAGACACTGCCAATCTGCATACTAGTCGCTTTAAAAATCATATCTCGAGTTCAGAAACTCAGAATCCAGTTCCGTAAATTTTCCCTGAAACTAGACTCATATTCCCATCTACATATTGTTTTCTAGAATTTTTGGTTGGGCCAATTAGTACAGTTTTAGTCAAAGTCTCCCATGTTACAGGGATCGACTAAACTACTCTTTACCAATTACACCTAAATCTCGCCGATCAGGGTTGAATACGACTAGCTCATAAACCTACTTAATAACTAATTCAATGCAGTCGAATCTATACATTATGAATTACTTTTCGCAGTATTTACAAACAATAGATTCAATATCCAAAACATTATCAAGCCTATACATGCCATAAGATCGATTCAATATTTAACAAATACCAAAAGAAGTCGATAGGTGAGGCGTGCTGATGATCCCCAGCTCGTAACGCGTCTCAAAAAAAATCTATAAAACGAATGAACGAAAGCAAACAAAGTAACTTTTATAGCTATAAGTCTACACATATCTATAATACATATAAAAAATCATATAACTTTAAGTAAATTATTGAAATACAATCATCAAATAGATTACAATAACACACTTTTTGAGTCATTTGTTTAAGTCTAAAAGGATGTATATTATCTAAACCATAAACGACAAATGTATATACATTATATGCAATAATCAGTTACTGCATAATCCTTAACAGCATATACTGATTTCTAGAGTACTTATTGTTCGCACTTCATCGAATCCATTAAATACAACTATTCAACTACATATATCAAAGCATTATGCTATCATATGCGATGCACTATCACATACCATCTATGCTGCTATACTAATTTCACCTGCGATCATCACATAAATATCACATCCGTGACTAATTAATATCATCATTGCTTGCCATTATAATTGCTCTAGTAATTACTAAATATTATAATTTATTATCATTTTAATCATATAGTATCATTGTATATATCACATGCTTACGGATCACCGGCTTTAGCCTGCTAGGTTTAAAACCTGATTCAATACACCGCTCTTAGCCTGCTGCTTATGTCGAATGTTCACCGCATAAGCTGCTAGACTTATGTTGAATGTGTCACCGCATTAAGCCTGCTAGACTTATAGTCTGAAAATTTCACCGCATTAAGCCTGCTAGACTAGTCGAATTATGTCACTAACGATAAACCGATGACGACTTTAACAAAAAACTCAATTCATAGGGTTGTATTCATAATGGTATATAAATCACATAAAATCAGCTCAATAATTTATAACTATATCCTTAACCACATCGGTATAAAAGTTCAGTCATCAATTCAACTCAATATCTAAATTATACATCGATATATATATATATAACTTAACACTTGAACATACTATTAATATCTACTTTCAACACATTAAGAAATCCAAGCTAATAATTCATCTCTTCACCCCGTTCAAGAACCTTACAAGACATACATACCTATCGAATCTCCCTTTTTCATATATAAGTTTCATACTTAAATTATCACAAAATACAGCATAGTTGCATAGTCGAACCCCTTATAAACTTGTATAATGGCATACCTAAGTTCATACGAAACATATAGATGTAGATTGCATAATATATATATAATTCACTCATACTTTTAATTATTTCAACTATCATATTTTAATTATAATTCATCCAAAACAGCTCATATACTTATTTATATACTGATTTATGACATTAATAGCTAATAGACTACCTCGGATATCAGCAAACACGATCGACTATTCGATTATCTTCGACTTCCCCGATCCAAATTCGTTTTCTTCGTTCCTTGATCTAAACATAGTCAAATTTAACCTTTTTATTCATCAAACATTCATTTGAGTCCAACAATACATAAATGGGAAAATTACCATTTTACCCCTAACATTTTGCACTTTTTGCAATTAGTCCTTTTGCACAAAACACAAATACATAAAATTTGCCCATAACACACAAGGGCCGAATATTCATGGTTCTCATACAAGTCCACACATTGCATTATTTCACATTTTAGTCCCTCAAAATTTATTTCACAATTTAGCCCTAAATACTCAATTCATCAAATACCAATACAAAACATGTTAATCTAGACATATCTTCCATATCTCATCAACATCCAAAACACAAATATCATCATGGCATAATCAAAATATTCATCATTCACAAATTAAGACATGGGTTTGAAGTATTCAAGCACATCTCAAAAACGTAAAATCATCAAAACCGAACAAAACTAACCTTGAATTAAGCTTCAAAAGATGGCCGAACTAGCTTAGGTTTCTTTCTTTTCTTTTCTCTAGTTTCGGTCAAATAAGATGAAAAATGTGGCTTTTTAATTTGTTGTCTTTAATATATTAACATATAAATATATATATTATAACCTTTATACATATATAAAACTATAATTTATAAGCTAATGCGATCCACTATCTTGAATAATGGCCTAATTTCCTATTAAGACTTCACATTAAAGACATTAGCAAGTTAGCACTTACACATTATTAGTCAATTTCACATTTTATGCGATAAGTCCTTTTATTAAATTAAGCACACAACAATAAATTAATTCACGAATTTTCACCATGTAATAACATTATAAAACATAATATTAAATTTTTTTAACTCGATTGTGGTCCAACCCTATGTCCAATTAGAGTCAAATCGGTGTTACAACTCTCCCCCTTTAGGATTTTCGTCCCGAAATCTTACGTGATAGGTTTGGATAACGCTCTTCATTGTATCCTACTCCAGTTGTTTTCACTCCGTTTTATGCCACAATACTTTAACTAACGAATTTCTTATTTCGTAATCTTGTCTCACGAGCCAGAATGCTAATCGGTTCTTCTTCATATGACATATCAGGGTTATTTCATCTCCGTCGGACAATCACATGTGAGGATCAGATCGGTATCTACGGAGCATCGAACATGAAATACATTGTGATCTTTTCTAACTCAGGTGGTAACATCAATCTTAAGCAACCGTCCGACACGTTCTATAATCTCAACGGTCCAATGAATCTTGGACTCAATTTGCCTTTACGACCGAATCTGAGTACTTCTTCCACGGTGAGACTTTCAAAAACACTTTATCGCCGATCTGAAATTCTATATCTTTTCTTCTCAAATCCGCATAAGATTTCTGACGATCTGATGCTGATTTCAGGCTGTCCCGAATCACTTTCACTTTCTGTTCGGTCTCTTTAATCAAATCAACCCGTGTATCCTATTTTCACTGAGCTCGGTCCAATACAGTGGTGTACGACATTTACGATCGTACAAGCCTCATAAGGTGCCATTTTAATACTAGATTGAAAGCTGTTATTATAAGCAAATTCAATCAAAGGTAAATATCGTTCCCACGTACCTTCAAACTCGAGAATGCAACATCTCAACATGTCCTCAAGTATCTGTATAATTCGCTCCGATTGACCATCTGTTTGCGGATGGAAAGCTGTGCTAAAATGTAGTTTCGTACCTAAAGCATCTTGTAATTTCTTCCAAAACCGCGATGTAAATCTCGGGTCTCTGTCTGAAATATTAGAAATAGGCACTCCGTGCAATTTTACAATCTGAGAAATGTACAATTCAGCAAGTTTATCAAGTGAATAATCAATACGAACCGGAATAAAGTGAGCCGATTTTGTCAATCTATCAACAACAACCCAAATTGCATCTTTCTTGCTGGGTGTTAACGGGTAAAACCGGATACAAAATCCATCGTAACTCTGTCCCATTTCCATTCAGGTATCATGATCGGCTGCAGCAATCCAGAAGGTACCTGATGCTCGGCTTTTACTTGCTGACATATTAAACATTTCGAAACAAAGTCAGAAATGTCTCGTTTCATTCCATGCCACCAATAGTGTTGTTTCAGATCATTATACATTTTCGTGCTACCCCGGATGAACAGAAAATCGACTATTATGGGCTTCATTCAAAATCATCTGAATTAACTCTGGATTTTTCGGAACACATAATCGGTTTCTGAATCTCAAACAATCCTCAGTATCAACTAGAAACTCTGAATCAACATTTAAGTCACACTGAGTTCGTTTTGCAATTAATCATCATCGGCTTTTTGAGCTTCACAAATCTGTTGAACAAATAACGGTTTTGCTTTCAACTCAGCTACTATCGCACCATCATCAGACATAACCATATGTGCATTCATTGCACGCAAAGCAACAGTGATTTTCGACTTAGGGCATCAGCAACAACATTAGCCTTTCCCGGATGATAGTCAATCACGAGCTCGTAATCTTTCAACAATTCTAACCATCGACGCTGTCTCAAATTCAATCTTTCTGAGTCATCAATATTTCAAGCTTTTATGATCGGAATAAACATGACATCTTTCGCCAAACAGATAGTGACGCCATATTTTTAACGCAAATACAATAGCGGCCAATTCCAGATCATGCGTCGGATAGTTCTTTTCATGCGGCTTTAACTGTCTCGAGGCATAGGCTACAACTTTGCCTTCCTGCATCAATACACAGCCCAAACCATTTAAAGATGCATCACTATAGATAACAACTCTTTACCCGATTCGGGTTGAACTAGGACTGAGCTTTGGTTAAAAGAGCTTTCAACTGATCGAAACTTTTCTGGCACTTTTCTGACCACTCAAACTTAACGTCTTTTTGTAGTAGCCTTGTCATCGGGGTCGCAATCATAGAGAACCCTTTCACAAAACGTCTATAATAGCCAGCGAGCCCCAGAAAGCTTCGAACTTCCGAAACATTCCTCGGAGGTTTCCAATCAAGTATAGCTGAAATTTTACTCGGATCAACCCAAATACCCGATGCTGATACAACATGGCCCAGAAACTGACTTCACGTAACCAGAACTCACATTTACTAAACTTTGCATACAACTGCTTATCTCGCAAAGTTTGTAACACAAGTCTCAGATGTTCAGCATGCTCATTTTCGTCTCGAGAGTAGATCAAAATGTCATCAATAAATACTACCACAAACCGATCCAGATACTTCCTAAAGATCCGATTCATCAAATCCATGAAAATAGCAGGTGCATTAGTAAGTCCGAAAGGCATAACAAGAAACTCATAATGTCCGTACCTCGTTCGGAAAGCAGTCTTTGGCACATCAGAGTCTTTAACTCGCAACTGATAGTAGCCTGATCTCAGATCTATCTTTGAAACACAGTAGCCCCTTTCAACTGATCGAACAATCATCAATCCGTGGTAACGGATACTTATTCTTTATAGTCACTTTATTGAGTTGCGGTAATCAATGCACATTCTCATCGTTCCGTCTTTTTTTCTCACAAATAGAACTGGTGCACCCCAAGGAGAGAAACTCGGTCGTGCAAACCTTTATCAGTCAGCTCTTGCAACTGTACTTTCAATTCTTTTAATTCGGTCGGTGCCATACGGTACGGAGCTATCGATATGGGAGTCGTCCCTAGTACTAACTCAATACCAAACTCTACCTCTCGAATAGGTGGCAAACCCGGTAATTCTTCGGGAAACACGTCTGAATACTCACACACTACTGGTACAGATTCAATCTTCTTTCGGTCACTTTACTATCAAGAACAAATGCAAGGTAAGCTTCACAACCCCTTCTCACATACTTCTGAGCCGACATCGAGGATATTATTGCTGATAAACCATTCAGATCATTAGATTCGATCCGAATAATCTCATCATTCTGACACCGTAGATCAATAGTTTTCCGTTTGCAGTTTACAATAGCATCATGCAGAGTTAACCAATCCATACCCAGAATTATATCGAACTCGTCAAATGGTAACAACATCAAATCAGCTGGAAAACATAAATCTCGAATCATCAACGGACAATTCTTGCACACTTTGTCAACCAAAACACACCGGCCCAGGGGTTCGATACTTTAATTACAAACTCAGTAGACTCAACAGGCAAAGTCTTACTGAATACTAAAGTCTCACACACATAAGAATGAGTCGAACCAGGATCAATCAATGCAATAACATTAGTATCATAAAGAGTGAAAGTACCAGTAATACATCTGGAGAAGAAGCCTCCTCTCGGCACGGATGGCATAAGCTCTGGCAGGTGCACGGCCTCAGATCGAATTGCTGTGTCCCTGTTCCTCTCTGACTACACTTACATTACTCAATTGTCTCGGCGGTCTACCTCGGACTGGCACATTACTCGGTCTGGTATCCTGCACAGTGTTTTGCTCAGCTCCATCGACACTCTCGAATGAAATGATCTTTGAACCACACTTGAAGCAGACCGATCATGGAATCTGCAATCCCAGGATGCCATTCCCACAATGCTTGCACTCTGATCTATTTTGTCGAACCTACAACGCTAGAACTGAAGTAGCTCGTGAACTCACAGGGGGTCGATTCGATCATACTTAGGAAACCCTGCAGTAGCTTTAGATTGGCTATGATCGCTCTGAATTTCTTGAGGTCGACTGAAATGATTTACTGAATGATCTTTTACGAGAATCTCGAGCTTCATAGTCAGCTTTCCTCTTCTCTTTCCCGAGCTCCTCAGCTTTACAAGCTCGTTCAACAAGTACTACGAACTCTTTTATCTCAAGTATACCAACTAACAGTTTAATATCTTCATTCAGCCATCTTCAAATCTTCTACACATGATAGCTTCAGTTGAAACACACTCTCGAGCATATCTACTAAGTCTCACAAATTTCCGTTCATATTCTGTCACTGTCATACGATCCTATTTCAGTTCAAGAATTCCTTACGTTTCTGATCAATAAATCTCTGGCTGATGTATTTCTTACGAAACTTAGTCTGAAAGAATTCCCAGGTCACTCGCTCTTCGGAACCACCGATACTAGTGTATTCCACCAGTGATATGCAGTGTCCCGTAGCAAGGATATGGCACATTTCAAGCACTCATCAGGGGTGCAAGACAACTCATCAAACACTCGAATAGTATTATCAAGCCAGAATTCAGCTCGCTCAGCATCATCATCATCAGTAGCTCTGAACTCTTCGGCCCCGTGTTTTCGAATTTGTCAACCGGAGGCTTAAGTAATCTCATCGGATCACTTACTTGGGGTATAACAGGAATCGAAGATGGATTAGTCGGGGGTGGAGGTTGTTGTGTAACCGGATTAGTTCGGACATAATGAGTAACCAGTCATTCATCATTTGGTAGAAGGCTTGTTTAGCCTCTCCCTCCTGGTTACTCGAGATTGGTCGAGAATCTACTGGCTCTGTCCTTGCGCGGAGCAGGCGCTATACTCTCAACATCATCAGCTACGGCTCGTTCGGGATCCATTACTATACGAAAACACATTTTTAGACGTCAGCAGTCATCACACTATCTCGATATAAAAATATGGCATGTATAGCTAGACTCATACACGCTACGCTAGTTCCGAGAATCGACTAAACCGTAGCTCTGATACCAATAAAATGTAACACCCCTAACCCGTCTCCGTCGCCGAATCAGGGTTACGAGGCATTACGAAACCAAGCTCACATAAACATAACTTTAATATCTAATTCCAAATGCAAGTCCAATTCATGAACATATATAATCAAATTCAAGCATGGAAGTTAAACTCTTTTCGCATTGCTATTTACACAATAGGATTCAAAATTATCCAAACATTATCAAGCCTATACATGCCATAAGATCGAGTTCAAATATTTAACAAAATACCAAAAGAAGTCGATAGTGTGATGGGCGGTGCTGATGATCCCGAGCTCGTAACGCGTCTCAAAAAAAATCTATAAAACGAATGAACGAAAGCAAACAAAGTAAGCTTTTATAGCTTAGTAAGTCTACAGCATATCTATAATACATATAAAAGAATCATATAATTCTTTAAGTAAATTTATTGAAATTACAATCATCAAATATGATTACTAATCAAACACTACTTTATTGAGTCATTTTGTTTAAGTCTAAAAGGATGTATATTTATCTAATACACATAAACGGACAAATGTATATACATTATATGCATATAATCAAGTTACTAGCATAATCCTTAACAGCATATACTGATTTCTAGAGTACTTATTGTTCGCACTTCATCGAATCCATTTAAATACAACTATTCAACTACATATATCAAAAGCCAAATTTTTATGCTTATCATCCATAAATGCCGAATGCACATATGCACCTATACCCATCTATGCCGAATGCATAGATACATACACTTATTTTCACCTATGCCGAATGCATACACATAAATATATTCACCTATGCCGAATGCAACATATATATATATACATATCTATCAATTGCTTAGACCAAATATATGTATATATATATGCTCATCAAGTTAATATGACTAAAATCATGTGATTGAACATTTATGTATACATCGATTTCATATAATCAAAATCATAGAGGTATCAATTGTATATTATCACATGCTTTAAACGGATTCACCGGCATTTAGCCTGCTAGGTTTTAAAACCTGATTCAATACACCGGCTCTTAGCCTGCTAGACTTATAGTCCGAAATGTGTCACCGGCATTAAGCCTGCTAGACTTATAGTCTGAAATGTGTCACCGGCATTAAGCCTGCTAGACTTATAGTCTGAATAATTTCACCGGCATTAAGCCTGCTAGACGTAAAGTCTGAATTATGTCACTAACGATAAACCGAATGATACTGAGCTTTAACAAAAGAACCTCAATTCATAGGAGTTGTATATCATAATGGTATATAGAATTCACATAAAAATTCAGCTCAATAATTTATAAACTATATCCTTAACCCACATCGGTATAAAAAGTTCAGTCATCAAATTCAACTCAATATCTAAATTATACATCCGAATATATATATATATAACTTAACACATTGAAGCATACTATTAATATCGTACTTTCGAACACATTAAGATAATCCAAGCTAATAATTTCATCTCTTCAACCCCGTTCAAGAACCTTTACAAGAACATACATACCTAATCGAATCTCCCTTTTTCATATATAAGTTTCATACTTAAATTATCACAAGAACATATACATGCATAGTTGCATAGTCGAACCCCTTATAAACTTGTATAAATGGCATACCTAAGTTCAATACGAGAACATATAGATGTAGATTTGCATAATATATATATAATTCACTCATACTTTTAATTATTTCAACTATCATATTTTTAATTATAATTCATCCAAAAACAGCTCATATACTTATTTATATACTGATTTTATGACATTAAATAGCTAATAGACTTACCTCGGATATCAGCAAACACGATCGACTATTCGATTATCTTCGACTTCCCCCGATCCAAATTCGTTTTCTTCGTTCCTTGATCTAAACATAGTCAAATTTAACCTTTTATTCATCAAAACATTCATTTGAGTCCAACAATACATAAATGGGAAAATTACCATTTTACCCCTAACATTTTGCACTTTTTGCATTTAGTCCTTTTTGCACAAAACACAAAATACATAAAATTTGCCCATAACACACAAGGGCCGAATATTCATGGTTCTCATACAAGTCCACACATTGCATTTATTTCACATTTTAGTCCCTCAAAAATTTATTTTCACAATTTAGCCCTAAATACTCAAATTCATCAAAAATACCAATACAAAACATGTTAATCTAAGACATATCTTCCATTATTCATCATCAAACATCCCAAAACACAAATATTCATCAATGGCATAATTCAAAATATTCATCAATTCACAAAATTAAGACATGGGTTTTGAAGTATTCAAAGCAACGATCTCAAAACGTAAAAATCATCAAAAACCGAACAAAAACTAACCTTGAATTAAGCTTCAAAAGATGGCCGAACCTAGCTTAGGTTTCTTTCTTTTTCTTTTCTCTAGTTTCGGTCAAAATAAGATGAAAAATGTGGCTTTTAATTTGTTTGTCTTTTAATATATTAACATTATAATATAATATATTATTATAACCTTTATACATAATATAAAAACTATAATTTATAAGCATAATGCGATCCACTATCTTGAATAATGGCCTAATTTCCTATTAAGGACTTCACATTATAAAGACATTAGCAAGTTAGCACTTTACACATTAATTAGTCAATTTCACATTTTATGCGATTAAGTCCTTTTATTAAATTAAGCACACAAACAATAAAATTAATTCACGAAATTTTCACACATGTAAATTAACATATAATAAACACATGAAATAATATTAAAATATTTTTTTAACTCGGACTTGTGGTCCCGAAACCACTATGTCCAATTAGAGTCAAATCGGGCTTTACACTTTTTAGTGGACTTATAGTGTTGTCCATTCCCTCGATGGTACTCTTGCCCTTCTACATATTTCCATATTAGATGAGGGAAAAATATTCCCTTTCCTAAATCCTTGCACAATCAACCATGTTCATGTATATCTATGTTCCGATATTTATTGCTTATTTTAGAGGATCCATATATTATGACGCTTGAATTGGCCTAATCTGAGACATTGCTGTGATAGGCCATATTCTTGAGCAGAAAAATTCATCCACATTTTGTCCCTTAGCATCATTAGTTCCTGGTTGAAGGTTTCAAATATTATCGTTCCCATTCGATATGCCCACATCTTCCATTTTGTTAGGAATCTTAGTGTTTCTTCTGTATTGATATTTTTAAATTCTTTCAGATATGTTTTATAGAGATAATCGTGATAATAATATGGTTTCTCATAAATTTGGCAAATGCCCATCTTAGTTACTGGGACATTAACCCCTTTGACCTTCATGAAAGAGCGCATATCGTAAAATGGTTTGGGTACTTCCCTTTGTTTTAGTGCTAAATAGAATTCTTGCACTACAGGAATTATTAGGGGTTCTTCGGAAGGTAGAAAAAATTTTGTCCATTCTTTTTCAGTTGCATTCTCCCATATGCCTTTGCAATTCCTCATCAGAGGATAAAATCCCTACTCTTGAATAAAAGTATATGATTGTAATCACTTTCTTGAAACTCAGTGGCTAGGCTTGAAGCACTTGCACTAAAACTTGCCATAGGATAATTTGTCTTTCCTACACCTTAATCTTTGTTGATTGGAAAAGAGAGTAAATTGCAATTTAGTCTTTGATGATGAAATAGAGTAGCTATGTGTCCTATTTATAATCTAATTCTACTAAATAAACAGTTAAAGAATCAGAATCCTAATATAATTATACTATAAAACGTTAATAGTTATGTTAACTTGGAAAACAGAGTTTACATAGTGTTATCGCAACATCCTTGGGTGATGTCGTGACATCGAGGATAAGGTCCGGAGTAAAAAAAATCCTTGTTGTAACATTCTATGGTGATGTCGCGACATAGCGACCAGATTTCTTGGTGCCTTGGGGAGTTAACGCCTTGTTTACCTTCTTCATCATCACTTTTTTCGATAATTTGACTTCCCCTTAATTCCTGATACATTGCATAGCACGTTACATGTAAAGTTTTTTCATCAAAAACCGAGTTGATTGTCCCTCTAAAATAGTGTTTCACTATTTGACCATTTACAAGGAAACGTTGCCTCTCTTTTCTGATCAGCTCTATTGTTCCATGAGGGGTTACCTGATGTATTGTATATGGACCTTTACATCTTGATTTCAATTTCCCAGGAAATAATTTCAATTAAGAGTTAAATAGTAATACTTTTGCCCAGGTGCAAATTCCCGCTTTCTGATCTTCGCAACGTGTTGAAGTCTACTCCTTTCTTTATATATTTTAGTATTTTCGTAATCCATGAAATAAAATTCTTCTAATTCTTGGAGTTGAAATAGTCTTTCTTTCTTAGCTAATTCTGGATCTACATTTAACTCCTTAATTTCCCAATATGCTTTCCTTTCTAATTCAATTGTAAATGGAAATTCTTACCATAGACTAGCTTGTACGGAGACATTCCTAATGAAGTTTTATATGTTGTTTTATATGCCCATTAGGCATCATCTAGCTTAGCCACCCAATCCTTCCGGCTTGGATTTACTGTTTTCTCCAGGATCTATTTTATTTCTTGGTTGGATACCTCTGCTTGTCTTTCCTGTGGATGATATGATGTGGTCATTTTGTGCCTTATGTTGTATTTAGACAAAGTTGCTTTGAACTGCTTGCTACAAAAGTGAGATCCTTCGTCGCTAACCAAAGCTCATGGTGTAACAAACTTGGTGAATATGTTTTTTCTTAAAAATCTCACAACTGACTTTGTATCATTAGTAGCAGTGCAACGTCTTCAACCCATTTTGAACATAGTCAACAGCCAAGAGGGTATAGTAATTTCAAAAAAGAACCTTGAAAAGGTCTCATGAAATCAATCCCCCAACATCAAACACTTCAACTTCAATTATCCCAGTCTGTGGCATTTCGTCTCCTTTTGATATGTTCTCGATTCTCTGACATCTATCACATCCTTATACGAATTCATAAGCATATTTGTTCATAGTGGGCTAGAAAAATCCTTATTGTAATATTTTTTAGGCCGTCTTTTTAAACCAAAATGTCCCCCACAAAGAGATGTGTGGCATCTTTGTAAAATATCATTTATCTCTACCCTGAATAGTTGATTGATGTCTACCCTGAATAATTGCTCACATGCGAAGGTCTTCTTAATCTCTTTCGTATCATCTGCTTGTAGATTGCCCTCAATTCTGGATAAATGATCTACTATTTAATTTTCAGTTCCCTTTCTATCCATAATCTATAAATCAAATTCCTAAGTAACAAAACTCATCTCATTAATCTGGATTTGTTCCTTTTTATTTATAACATATTTTAGGGTAGACTGATCAATGTACACATAACTTGGTTTGCCATTAAATAAGGTCGAAATTTTTCGTAAGTGAACACTGTAGCAACATCTCTTTTTCAGTTGTGGTATAACTACAATACGCTAGATTTAGAATTTTGCTGGCATAGTGAATAGCTCCAAATAATTATTCTGCTTTTTTTCAAAACTGCACCTACTACATAATCACTAGCATCCCACATAATAAAAAAGGGTTTTAACTAATTTAGAGTGATTATTATATGGGCAGATATGAGTTTGGATTTTATTACCTCCAAAGCTTCAATGCAACTTTGGTCGAAGATGAAAGGTATTTCTTTCTAAAGAAGTTGATTTAAAGGTTTAGAAATGTGAGCAAAATCTTTGATAAATCTTCGATAGAATCCTGCATGGCCTAAAAACTCTAAGGCTATTCACGTTAGTTGGATATGGAAGGTGTATAATTACCTCATTTTTGTTTTCTCTACTTTTATACCCTTTCCTGATATTTGTGGCCCTAGGACCAGTCCCTCTTTTACCATAAATTACATTTTCCCAATTAGGCACTAGGTTAGTTTCCTCACATCGTTCAACACTTTTCAAGGTTACCCAAACATTCTTGAAACTACCTTCGATAAATTGAAAATCATCCATGAAAATGTCCAGACTTTCTTCCAACATATCAGTAAAGATAACAGCCATGCATATCATGAAAGTTGTTGTAGCATTGCATAATCAAAAGGGCATTCTTTTAAAGACATACATGCCGAAATGACACATGAAAGTAGTTTTCTCTTGATCATCAAGGTGAATTGGAATTTGACGATACCCTAAATACCCATCAAGAAAACAATAATAGTCTTTTCCTACTAACCGATCTAGCATTTGGTTAATGAAGGGAAATGGGAAGTGGTCTTTTTTTGTTGCATCGTCCAGTTTCCTGTAATCAATACATACCCTTCAACCAGTAACAGTTCATGTTGGAATAAATTCATTCTTATTGTTCTCAACTGTAGTTAGGCCTCCCTTCTTTGGAACACATTGGGTCGAGCTAACCCATTCACTATCAAAGATAGCATAAACAATACATGTGTTTAACCATTTGATAAATTCCTTTTTTACCACTTCCTTCATGGCTGGATTAAGTCTCCACTGAGCATCCACTACATATTTTTCCCTTCCTCTAATATGATCTTGTGTTGACAAAATGTAGGATTGATTCCTTTGATATTAGCAATTGTCCATCCTATCATTTTTTTATGCATCCTTAAGACACTCAGTAGGGTTTCTTCCTATTTTTCATCTAAGCAAGCAGCAATAATTACAGGTAACGTGTTTTTCTCCCCCAGATATCCATACTTCAAGTGCTTCTGTAATGGCTTTAATTCTAACTTAGGGTTTGATGATGGATGGTACCATTTTTACTAAATTTGGTGTAATTTGCTCTGGCTGTTCCTTACTTTGTCTCCTCCAATCCAGTTAGCTTACCATATTATTATTCTCTTATTCCACATTATCCCCTTCTTCCTCTATTTCTTACCCTGTTAATTTTTATGAATTGTACTCTAGTTGGTTACATTCTTACTTTTTACTTTCTACAGCTTCCAATTCTAGGTTTTCTGTTTCCTGACATTTCTTCCAAGAAAATCATTAATGCTCTATTTTTCCACAATTTTCATTACCTCCTTCTAATTTTTCGTCCAAATACTTCCCCCTGTCATAATATTAAACTTTCGTTTATTTTGACTATCCAAGTCGTAATAAACATGCTGAATCTAAACCGCAAAATGTATGCCTCAGCCTAGTATAGATATAAGGATTGTTTTGAATCTATCCCATGCTTGCCCCAAAGTTTTAGTAATACTTGCTGTAAATAAAATAATTGTATATAGCTACCTAATACCTTAGTCGTCGGTAATGCTTGATAAAGAAATAGTTCCACAAAATCGGCCCAAGTAGTAATATGTCTGGAGGTAGTGTTTCTACCCACATTTTTGCCTTCCCCTCTAGTGTAAACGGAATCAACAGCAATTTAATAGTCTTTGGTGAATTTTTTGTCTAGCTGACAGTGCTGCATATATGGTCAAATTTCCTCAAGAATGCTATGGGATCTTCATAGGTGTAATTAGCAAATCTAACATTACAAGTAATCCAGGTTAATAAAATTGGGTTTAGTTCAAAATGTGTATTATGAATAATAGGTTGAGATATGCTAGGTTGCAACCAATTTGTACCGAATAATGTTCCTAAGGCCTTCATTTTGTGAATGTGTTATACTGTTAGAACAAATCGTATTTACAACTTAAAATTTCCTCATTACTCTTTAAATGCAAAGAATTAAATTTAATCTAGTGACATTGTCTCCCCAGCAATGGTGCCAACAACTTGACCGCCTCAACATGTACTAACGTCCAAAGTGTGAATACTACAATAAAATAGAGAGTTATGAGGCAGTATTACCAAGTATATGAAGTAGGTGAGTACTCCGAGAATCGTACCCAAGGGAGGCAAGTACTAAATCACTTTACCTAAATAATTAAAGATCTATTTAATACTTTAACTCTGTATAGTACAAAAGTAGAATAAGAAATATGTTTAGAATTTGTAAATAATAAAATTAAATGAAAAACAAATTAAAATTGCAAGAGATAGAGATAGATAAAGTGAATCAAATCTGAGGATGGGTGATTAGCTCGCTCTAGTAATCCCAATCAATTGTCGTCGTGGGTTCTTCGTCAATCAACTAGTTGCTACCCTAAAAGGATATTCCAATCTTCCACCAACATAACAAGTCAGCAAGAACTTATTATCTTTCGACCTCACAGTCCATACTGGTTTGGTGGTCAAGGTGTTCACGAATAGGCTATACAAATTTTAGGTTAATTCCACCTTGATGACTTCTCGGGTTGTCAAACCTAGGGTTATTTCGCGTTCTCCCATTCCAAAATAGCTTATCCATTGAATTACCCTACAAAACAGTTAAATGGTCATGCTTCCACTCGCTAGTCCATCATAGAAGGACTAGTTCCTCATGGCTTTCATAAACAACATGGAGTAGATATAATAATTAATCATAATGAATGAGTAGTAGAGAGTTTGAGAAAGCCTGATTAATATTGATAATGAATGTGAATCCACAAGAGCCGACCTCTTTTACAACTCAGGTCTCTTGAAAGAAAATAAAGAACAAACGAAACAAAACTTTGAAACCTAAGAAAATGAAATTAAATCTAAAGAGAAAGTCTAAGCTAATGAAATTGTGCCCCCAATGTGCGCCATAGAGGTATATTTACAGCCTTCAGGTAGTCATCGTCCTTAGCCCTAGGGTAGTTGAAGTTCCCAAGCTTTAAAGTTCGATTGTGCAAACCAAAACACCCGTACTTCATGTTTTATTCTCATCACAGAGTCAATGTCGTAACACAACAAGACCGGTGTCGTGACGTAGCAACCACCATGTCCCTTTGTAGCCATCTTCAAGGTTATGTCGCGAAACTCTCAGCCTGTGTCACGACATTGAAGGCAGTTTCTCACTTTCTCTATTATGCTTTATATGTTGTGACATAGCATCCAATATTGCCCCGAAATGCCTTCTAATGGTCTCCTACACACTCACAAAGTACGTTAGCTCTTCCTTAAGCCTTATTCGGCCCTTACAATTAATAAAAGACTCGATGTGCACATTTTATTGAATGTAAACAAAACTAAAGAAACTGAATTAAAACATAATGAAAATGTTTTTATTCAAACTCCTTAAATGTGAAAACTAGTTTAATCTGCTACACCGAATCACAACAGATCAATGTCATTATCACACAGCTCCAAGTGGGGACACTTCGAAGGTTCACGTGCTGCAACCAAAGTATTGCAAGTCAGATTTTTTGGCCAATTCTATTCAAATATGCATATGCCTACGTAAAGAGTTATGATCGATGCTAGAGGGCTGGAAACATCACAAACAGAAAAGAGATACCTCGAACAAACATCATTGAGGTAGAATTATTCGATGTTTGGGGTATTGACTTTCTTGGTCTTTTCCTTCCTTTTTTTGGAACAATTATAGATTGGTAGTAGTAGACTACGTGTCTAAGTGGGTTAAGGCCGAGGCATATCCAACAAATAATACCAAGGTTGTAATGAAGTTTTTGCAGAAACATGTCTTCACAAGGTTTGCAACTTCTATAGCTATCATCAGTGATGAAAAAATGGTTAAAATGGTTGCTTGATAAACATGGAGTGAAGCACAAGGTTGCCACAGGTTACCTTCCACAGACAAATGGGCAAGCTAAATTGGCAAACAAAGAGATAAAAGGTATACTCAAAAAGGTAGTTTGTCCAAACCAACGAGACTGGTCCAAAAGACTAGATGATGCTTTATGAGCCTACAGGATAGAATAAAAACACCTTTAGGGATGTCTCCCTATCGGTTGGTTTTTGGGAAAGTCTATCATTTGCCCTTGGAGTTAAAACATAAAGTTTACTGGGCTCTCCAACAGCTCAACTTGGATCTTAAGCTTGCTAAGAGAAACGGATGCTTCAACTTAATGAGTTGGAAGCATTACAAATGTTCTCATATGAAATTTCAAATTATTCAAGGAGAGATTAAAAATATGACATGATAAGCACATCCAAGTCCGAGAATTTGAAGCAGGTCCAGTAAGTTTTGTTGTTCAATTCCAGATTAAGGTTCTTTCTAGGTAAGTTAAAATCACGTTGGTCTGGTCCATTCACTATTCATCAAGTTCTCCCATACGAGGTTGTTTAACTTCACAGTAAGGGAGGTAATTTCAGAGTTAACGCTCAGCGCTTGAAAGATTACTAAGGAATAAAATTGAGCTAGATAAACCTCGTTCATTTTTATCGGATACCTAATTTTTTTTATTTCTCTTTAAAATAAATGACTTAAATCAATTTTCTAGATTAGTATGTTAAAATAAATTTTGTTTAAGAGATTGAAACTTAAGCGGGACCACTTATAACCTCTCAATCTTTCTTCGGAATTGATTTTAACATAATCTTCCAAGAAAACATTTCCTAAGTGACAAAATAAAATTTTAATTTGTCAAATAAAAGAGTCGATTTTGATCCAAGTTTAATTTGCAAATCAAGTTTCAATTATCTTTAAGTCCAAGTACTTAATTGAATTATATATATAAATAAGAGTTATAATCATTTATGATGTAATTATTAGGAGAATCTAAGTTATTTAAACCAATTAAAGCGATATGATTTTTCAGATTTGTTAAAGCATTTTTGTTCCATTCAATAACTCATATTTTGCCAAAAATTTCAATTTCTTTTCTTTCTTCTTTGATGTGTTTACTTTCCATTTAGAGAATAGGAATTTGAAAATAACCTACGTGATGGGACCACATTGGGTGATTTTTTTCTCCCTCCAACTCCCATTTCCATCCCATTTTTATTTAGGTTATATATATTAATATTTAATTTGATATTAAATCAGATGATATTATTAAATAAATATTTGAAAATATATTTTCATAAAATTTTTTAGATAATTGAAATAAATTCAAGTACTAATTAAATATTAAATTCAAATATCAAATTAGAATAAAAAACTTGTACCAAATTTAACATGGTATGAAATACCATATTAACTATTTATCATATATGTTTATATTGAACTCGATCTGCTTCAAATATAATACAGCATTCAACTTCATAATTGATTTCATAATAATTTTTCTGCACTCCTAAAATTTTACAAAATATTTTATGTTTAAACTCTACCATCCCAATTTAAAATTGAATGGATTATAGATTTAATCACTTATATATTATTTGAATTACTTTTTAGTCACTAAACTTCAATATGTTATGATATAATTACTAATGTTATCAATTTGTTACATTTTGGAATCTAAGATGTCAACGCTGTAACAGTAAAATGACGTGATACGTTATATCACCATTTCAAGAAACAAACTTGTATTCAAAATAATGATAAACTGTCCGGCATTAGGAATATAACAGTTGAGAAAAATTTAACACAACAATACCGGAAAATTTTAAGTTATCTTTATGTCTCGTAGAAGTCGGCAGCCATTGAGCCGTATCTTCTTGCGTACCATTCACTAAGCTTCCCATCAGGAGTCTTGTCACCAAGAGATATTAACCGAAGAACTACTTTCAGTCTCGTTAACTTGGTCGTCAATTCCCCAATCCGTTTTCTCCTGCTTCTCTATGCTACAGCACTGTCTGCCGTAAGAGGTGGGGGCTTTAGTCCATAATGAAGAGTTGAATACTCGGATGCTGGTACTTACTGTCCATCTGCATGAAATAAGTAAGAGTTCCGAAACAAACAAAGTTAGAAGAATATCTTATCCGGGCTCACCTGTCGATAGAATCAAGATAGAGAGTTTGACATGTTTCGCTAGAAATAAAAAGGGGGGGGGCGTCCTTGAATTGGTCATCAGAACCAATACACATTATTAACCAAAATGATCGTGCCGGCGTTCACAGCAGTGTCTCTGAGTTGAATCAAGACAGAAAAAAATCTTGTGCGTTTCTTCACATTCAAAAAGTGGATAAATTGTGTACTTGGCTTTTGAGACAATCTTCACTTCAAAAAATTTTCCAGGTCAGAGATCTGCTCATGGCACTAGTAGATCGGTTCATGACCCAACAAAAGAACGTTTAAGCAACAATGATTCCATCGCTGAATAAATCAATTTCAAACGGAAAATCAGAAAGGTATCATACCATATTGTGGTTTTGGGGCCTGATAATGCGATATTGTCTGCAATAAAGGTCCCACGAGATGCTCCGCGTAAACCTTAAAAGGCAAAATCAGTACACCACATTTGCAACTATTCCACAAAAGCGTTACGTTACTACAAGAATATATGCATCTGGAGAACTTACAACATCTGTACCAATAACGTAGTCAAATGGTGGACCAACAGCTTTTATATGATCTTCATTTCCCAGTCCAACTCCGCGACCTTAATTGATCCAATGAATCTAAAATAATCATGCTACCAATGTGAGATAGAGTACAACCTGTCATTAATTTCTGCAATAGCATTGCTAGGTAATTGTCAAATAATTCCGCTATTACTTAAGCCAAATTGTTCAGTCAAGATTGTTATGGCACATTGGTGGGCAAAGAAATATATATATGAAAATGAATCGTGTAACTAAATTAGAAGAGCTGAAAAAAGGGCACTGAACAGAATTCATCTGCAATATCCTTGAAGTATGCGTTCTACATTTCTCCTCAACAATGGCACAACCTCGATTTGGTCTGTAGAACTACATCACATCCCAGCAATGCCATTCCTGGAAATACAGTGGAGTCAGATTCAGCACGGTCCGAACAAATAATGCAGAATCATAAAGGACCTCCCCTATAAATATAACCTGACCATGAGTGTTAAATGTACAGAATTAAAAACTCACCAAACCCCGCTACTCCACAACCTGCTCAAGTTCAAAACGCGCTTTCCTTAAGTTAGACGGGCCAAAACCTTCCTTTCTGCAATTCTTCTCCTAACAATGAAAGAATTTTTTACCATGAATTTCAATACAGAAGAATAGTTGGAAAAATTTTCAAAATACTTTTGTGGTGTAAAACCGTGAGACTTTCGGGTCAAAACAGCAAAACCTTATAAACTGGGTACAATTTTTCACAATTGGTACTAGATCTATATCGCCAAATGAAAGTGAAAGCTAAGTGCTGTACCATCGGAAATATGGGTGTATTTAACTATCAACATCACTTAAACTCACTCAAAAAAAGCCCAGCATCAACAACTTGAATATCACTAACTAGTAAGAGCCACAAAAAGACTAAAATGAATACCAGAAATTGGCAAACCATTGATGTGTCCCAACTGTTGTTCCTAATGTTGGAATTAGGATCCTGCCACAATGTAGGAACAATAAGATACAACAACTAAAAACCTGTAAAAAGGAAAAGAAGTACTGCACAGAGAAAAGAAGAAAAATTACTGAGAGAAGTGTAGTTGATGACCAAATACTTCAAAAGTAATTACGGATGTACTTGGAGAATTCAACCTAACACAAACATTAACTCTATATTTAAAAATTAAAAAACACCAAAATTTCTTTTCATTGCAACAGAAGCAGGAAACTAATGATGATGTTTTTTTCACCTTCAGCTCCATTTGATCGACATAGCAAAATTCCAAGACGAATTTTAATCAAGAAATTAAAACTTCCAAATGGCTTGTTTTAACTATTTATCTTGAATCCTGATACCTGTGAACAAAGTTCCTTCTTCTGGTGCTGAGATTTGATTTCAGACGCTATGCAATAATCGTAGCCTTTCCCCTTTTACTCCATGTTATGGATGGGGTTGGCTGGCTTTGTTTTGCCATCCGGCTAATCGCCCATCATTCACTAAAACAATTTGGGTTCCTTATGGCCCATGATTTTGATTACCAGCCTATAGCTTACTTGTATAAAAAAGAATTGCAGCATATGTTCAATTTAAATTTTAAAGATAATTTTTTAAGATAAAATAAAATATGAAGTTCGCATTTCATATCACAACTCGAGCTTCTTATGATTTGAGCTTGGTTATACCTCAACGCTATGATCTAATAGAATTTATTTTTCTTTTGCCCATTCTATTTCTATACGCAAAATATAGCAATAGATAAGATAGGTATCTACTAGAGGTGCTCATGGGCCGGGCCCATAAAAAATTCTGCCCGGGCCTGGCCCGGCCCCCCGAAATATAGGCCTGAAATTTGCCCAAACTCGGCCCGAGAAAAAATCATAAGCCCGAGCTTGACCCGGCCCGGCCCATTTTTAATAAATACCAAAAATTTATTTAAAAATTAAAAAAATATTTTTAAAATATTTTAAAAATATTTTAAAATTAAAAAAATTAAAAAAGTATTTTAAAAATATTTTAAAATTAAAAAATTTAAAAAATAATATATTTATTATATCGGGCCGGGCCGGGCCGGGCCCGGCTAAAAAAGTGGTGCTCGAGGCCCTGTCCGTTTCTAAACGGGCCTCATTTTTTGCCCAAGCCCATATTTCGGGCCTATATTTTTGCCCAAACCCTCCCATATTTCGGGCAGGCCGCCCGGCCCATGAGCACCTCTAGTATCTACCATTGCTAAACAAAACATTCAATTACCACATTAATATAATCATATAATTTGAGTCGCATGCATTTAAGTATCGTGCTAATCACATAGTGTATTACTATTGATACTAGTAACAACAACGAGGAGAAGGTAGAGGAGGTAGGTCCAGTCCACTCGTACAAGGGAGAAAGTCGGAAATGGAAAGGTAGAAAGAATAAAGATAGGAGGGTAAAACTAACTTCAGGACAAGAGGAATAAGAATAAGATCCTTTTTCTCTCAATGCTTATGTAACACCCTCGCTCCACTGATCGTCGGGTCCATCTACGAAATGCTACAATTGTTGCCAAAGCAACTACAATCGAATAACATGTAATGTAAACATAAA
>NW_024402965.1:0-32978 GCF_007990345.1 Gossypium hirsutum | reverse complement strand
TTGCTTAATCGGGACGATCCTAACATAAAAAATATATTTTGATTAATGAATTGGTTTATTTCATAATAATTTTTATTTTAATATCTCAATTTTATTCCTACTTTACTCGTGTTAATTTTATTTACACATTATATTTATCACATAGTGTTTTTTTTTAAGAATATAATGTTTATTTATATAAATTTTATACTATATCTAATAAAATCATTTATATTATAAAAAAAGAATAGTAGCATATATGAAAATTTTAAGTTCTTCAATAGTTGTTTAAATTTCAAAATACTTTCTTTTTCTATTTATATTTAAAATGAGTTTTTTTTTAAATAAGTTTTAAATTATATATCATCAAATTTATTGCATATTTTATATAAAATCATCAAATCAAAATCAATTTTATAATACATATATACGTATATTGGTTTCCTAAAATATAGCAAAATTATCAATATCTGTTGAAAAAAATTTTGAGAAACTAATCTATTTTATTTATTAAAATTTATCGATCTACATTATTTTTGGAGGAGAAAGGAAAATGCGACCTACAAGGCATATTTTCACTGATCTGGCAGAGAAAGCGTGCACTGTAAGACGCGGTTTCTTCTCATCCAAAAAACGCGTCCTACGTGGTGCATTTCACTACTAGTTCAGTGAAAATGTGCCTTGTAGGACACGTTTTCTGTCCAACGAATTTTTCTCGTTTTGAAATTAAAAATTTGTAAATTTATCCAACTGTAAATTCAATATGTTCACCTGTGTATGAAAAAAAAAACACACACTAACCAAACCATATACAACATTAATTTACTAAATTATCATTTAAACCTCAAGAATTACAATGTTGTAGCAGACCCAAAATATCAAAATCCTTAATTTAAAATATGTAAATTGAAAGACCAAAAAATATATCCTATGAATAAGAAAAGAAAGTAAGTGAAGTAAGGTCAAATCCTCAGGGACTGAATTTTACAACTTCTATTCCTCAAAATCCTGGCATAATCGTAGCCTAAGAAAATCTGCGTACCTGGAAAAAAAAGAATTAAAAATATGGACGAGTTGAAATTGTGTAAATTGAAATTGTAATTGTAAAAGAAACAGAATTGAGAAACGAGATTCTTCGATTTGAGGGTTTCTAGCCTCCAGTTATCTCGATCCTTATTGGGTCCAATCCTAGGCTTTTAAGTGATCCTTCTCAATGAAAGAATAAGCCAGTTATAGTGGACAGGACACCTACGACCACCAGCTACATCTGATTTTAGACTTACGATTTAGAGGAAGCTGACTCTAGCCACCGTCACTTTCGTGGGACCGTCTTACACTAGATCATTGTTTCTCAATAGCGAATGCCAACGCTATTTCGTCTCTGGCTCGACAACCTTTGATGCTGTAAGTTAACGAATAGACTGTGCCACCTTCCTAAAGCATACAAAGCTGCTGCTTTGCACAATATGAAAAGATCACTTTTGCAAGGATATGGCGGAAGCATCAGTCGCGTAATGCGAAGAAACGAGAATACTCGTGAGAAGGCTAAGGCTAGTTTGCATGCTTTTGAAAAGTGTTTTTGAAAAGTGCTGTGAAAAGGTTTTTGAAAGTTTGGTTTAAAATCTGAGCGTTTAGCATTGCTATCAAAAAGTACTTTTGAGAAATAAAATGTTTATTTAGACATGTTATTATCAAGTAACAAATATGCATTTAAATAATATTTATATTAGTTAATATTATTATATTTTAGTAAGAATATAAAAAAATTATATAACTTGTTGTTAATATTTAATATATGAAATATAAATTTAAATATTTTTAAGCAATAATATTAATTATTTATAAAATTTAGTTTAGAATATATAAACTATATTTTAAATATTTAAATATAACCATTAATATTTATAATTAGTATTTTAAAAAATATTTTTTATTTTTAATTAATGATTTTAACACATTTGTAATTAAGCACCAAGAAAAAAAAGGAAAGTACTATGTTAATGGAGAGGTGAAAAAGTAATTAAGCACCAAAAGTGCTTTTAGTAGAGGAAAAGCTAAAATTTTTAGCTTCTCCTTTTCAGAAGTGCTTTTGAAAAGCACTTTTGAAAAGCGAAAAATTCCAGCCAAAAGCAGCTTGTTCTGCACAACTTTCTTCCAAAAGTGCTTTTAGAGTCAGAAGTACTTTTTTAAGGCAATGAAAACAATGCCCTAAGTGCAGGTTCTAAGCCTCATGAACCTTTTTTTGGGACTCGACAACCTTTGGCTAGATAAGTTTAGTGACTTATGTTTTTCGAGAAAAAGAAATAAGTTTAATGAAATTTTATTGAAAAAATAAAAGGAACAAAAGCTAAGAGCTTAGGGAGAGGGAGTTTTCACAGAAAGATGAGATGAATATTTATGTCCACTCCATTCCCTATTTATAGTATACAAAAAACCTAGTTTATTCCTATTTAAACTCTAAAAATTAAATAAAAATACAAGCTGAATTAAATCTAAATAATAATCCTACCAATAATCCTATTAAAATTTAAATTTAAATAGAGTCTTATGTTTATAAATCTCTTCTTTGACACTTTGTATTTTCGGGCACCACTTATTTATTATTTCACATGCTGACCCAATTTGTCTTTAAATTCTAGCTTTTCGCCCCTAATTTTTTTTTCCTTCAATAGTCCTTACAAGTAAAAAAAACCACAAACAGCCCAAATTAGTAGCATCATGCTTAAAAAATATATATATAATTAATACATAAAAATATGTCATTTCAAAGTATTATCATAGATGCATCCCAATTGTAGTGAACAAGATATGTATATTTTAAATAAGTTTACATTACGAATGTTAAAACAAAGTAAACACTTCAAAAAATTACAAATAGACATAATCACCAATCCTTCAAATGTGTGTCACAATCGGGTACACTTAGGGTTCTGTCACATTGTTTAGGTTGACGACTCCACTGGGACTTCGGCCTGGTCTTCATGTATAGTAACAAGTTGATCTTCGGCCTTGTCTTCATGTATGCGTCGGGGTAATTAGTGACCTCATCTCCTCCCTTCATTGATGAATGCGACTGTGTCTAGCTGACCGCAGTGCATCCCCCCTAGTCAAGTTGATGTTTGAGGGGACGACCCAACTTGAAAGAAAAAATGATGTGGAAGTGTTTGTAACACATCGGTGGGACATTATATGGTGTTGCATGGGGCTTGAATATAATGTGGGGGTTGGCGATCGGAAAAAAATATCCTGAAACGGTGTTAGTACAGGGAATGATTATGCGTGCTGTGGTGCTTGTGTAAAATAAATAGGTAATTGGTATTGGTGCAGGGAATGAATGTGTATGCTATGGTGCTAAGGTAAAATAAACTGGTATAATGTTGTGATGATGGTGTAAAATTAAATGGTTAGTGACAGGAATAAATGAACCATATTGTACAAGAGGTTACACGGGAATCGGGTTCGCGTATGCATGTGGAGCAGATGTTAACCCATCAATAGCATGTCCTCCCGACCTATGATTAATGGCCCTCGTTTGCATTCTATGACAATGTTCCTTACTCTTTTCTACACCTGATAGTAGATGCATAGGTTTCCTCTGACTGAATCAATCCATGTAATCCGAAGAAGTCGCCAACTCTGACATCAAATACAGTTCATGCGCTAGAAAATAATCTTACCTGTGCTGCGACATCTCAATATACTTCTTATGGAATGTTGTCTAATCTTCATCCAGTCTCCTCCGTATGTCGAGCTCCTGAGGTTGTGGCAGAATACGTTGCATACACCCAAACTGCAGCATCACTTGATTGGATTTGTGCATCTTAACCGTTAAAAAAATTACCAATGGTACTTTCACCGTGCTAGATGCTACAAGTCACCAAAAAATTCCTCTTGAACGGACTCTTGAATCCTTGTATCCGCATATAGCATCCATACGAATTACGTATGAATTTATAAATTTCAGTAAGTGCCTAAATGTAATTTCAAATGGTGCGAATAACAAACTGATAACTATGAAATTCATAAACTAACCTCCTCTCAGTTTTTGATTAATCTAGGATGTCCCCGAACTCGGTTGATATACGATGTGGCTTACGGGTTGTTCCGCCTATTCAAAAAATATGTTATTTCAAAATTACAACAATAAAAATTCCAAAACAGTAACAATATTATGAAATGAATTTTACCATGTTACAAGTGAGAATTCGTAAGGGAATGCACTCGGCGGCGTAGAAACGGTAGTTGATACCATGCCTACGATTGAAGAAAGAGCATACAACTGCCTATTTTAGCTTTTTTTGGTATTGTCGCTTGACACATTTCTGGTACAATGTCGCCAGCACTATGGATCCCCAACTAAGTTGTCTCGCTTCTCTCAGTCGGTAGTAGTAGTAGTGTAACGCCCTAAAATTTTTATTTTTGTTTTTATTTCTGTTAAAATGTGCACAAAATATGTATCTACTTCAGTGGTTAAGTGTTCTAGGTATGTGTGAGAGGTCCCAAGCTCAAGCTTTACCTTTGGAAATTTTGAAAATTTTTATCTAGCTTGTGTATGGGAGTAGGCTTATATTTAATTATGGTAGATCATATCAGAATGGGCATGTTGGCTGGGTTAGGTTGGGGTTAGTTGGCTAGAGGTCTTGTGTTTTGAATTCCTACGAGCGTGGGTATTATTTTTACTCGGTTATTAGACAGAATTTCAGTTGAACTAAAGTCGAAGGAGTAGATTGTGGAAAAAAAATCAAGGGATGTGATCATATTTTATTTAGACTTTTATTTTTATTTTTATTTCCTCGAATATTTTCCATCTTTTGACGTTTTGCTTCTCCTTTCCCCCACTGAAATTTCTATGCTTTTCCCCCTCTTCTCGGTTGTCCGAATTGTTTCCTCTTTGTTCACTGTTATGTGCACTCGCCGATAAGTAACTATTTTTCATCTATCTCTTTTTTCGTAGATAGTTTTTTAAAGATGTTTGTGTTTGGTTTCTTGGATAGCGAAGGTAAGATTTCGAGGGTACTCTTGCAGCGATTGAGCATTAAAGGTTTTGTTTGCTATCGGTAAGTTTATAATACTTATTGATGTTGTGAGTTCATATTCGTAAATTTTTCCGTTAAGGTTTCGAAGATGTTACTGAATTGAGTGTTATTATGACAATATTTAGGCTTTAAAAGGCTCAAGAGTGATCTCGCATCGAATTGATACCAGTGTATACCTGAAAACACAAAAAATAAGATTCGACGAAAGCCGGAAAAACCTCACTGTCGACGCCACATGGGCGTATAGGGTAGGCCGTGTGCAACAACACTTTGTGTGATCGACGAAGGCAGGTCGTGCGCAGGACACGGCCGTGTGATGGTCGAGGTATGGTTGTGTGGGCCACACGGGCTAAATTGACCTGGGTGTGGTAGGCCCATATGGGTAGTCCACACAGGCGTATAAATTTTGGGCCAGGCCATGTGATCCAACGGGCTAAGGCCATCTAGGCGTATGGGCCACACGGGCGTGTGGCCCACAGGGGTAAACTACAATAGCCGTGTAAGCCCATTTAGCTAAATGATTCCTAGGGTTGCACGGGTCACTCGAGTCGATTGTTAAACCTACTTTAGGGTTAGTAAGTGCTACTTAGACCCAAATCGTTGAACTGAGCATACAATGTATGTATTCAGCATGCTAAATTTATGCATGTTTACTGATCTATATGTATGACTGATAACTGAAATATTATCATATAGTATGTACTTCTGTATATCTACATTGAGCATGTTTAGTTGCATCTGCATTAGAGTGGATGGTTGATTATTGGGGAATTGTACTGAAAGGCTTTCATGCTATTATCTGGCAGCTCAGCTGCAATATTACTGATAAGTGCCGCATTCAGTACGACTTGGAGTGTAGGGCTGGGTGGGTGTTTTAAACCCCACATGGTGTATAGGTGATCGCGGTCGTTGGAAGGACCAAAAATATCCTATCCCTAATAAATAATGAAAAGAATAGTAAAAGGGAAGTAGGGTCAAATCCTCAGGGACTGGACTTGCAAAATATCTTGTTCCGTGATATCCCAGGCAGAGTCTTGCCCAAGACAACCTGCGTTCCTGAAAAAATAAAAACAATAGCAGAATTAAATTGTTGGATCTAGAAACGAAAATAAAATAAAAAACAGAATTAAGAATATTTAATTGAAAATTCGAAAAATTAAAAATAAAGTTAAGAAAAGAAAATTCTTATGGGAGATTCCAGCCTCCAGTTGTCTCGTTCCGCCTTGGGTTCAATCCTCGGCTTTTAGATGATCCTTCCCAAACCAATAAGCCAGTTATAGTGGAAGAGGACGCCTACGACCACCAGCTCCAATGATTTAGACTACGATTTGGTGGAACCTGACTCTAGCTAACAATCGCTTCTGTGGGATCGTCTTATGCTAGATCACGCTTCTCAATGGCGAATCCCACGCCATTTTGTCTCTTGGGCTCGCCAACCTCTGACGCAGTAAGCTAACGAACCGACTGTGCAACCTTCCCAAAACATACAAAGCGGCCGCCTTTGCATACGTTGAAAAGCTTACTTCTTAAGGGACATGGACGGAAGCGTCAGCCCCGTAGTGCGAAGAAACGATGAATACTCGTTGAGAAGGCTAAGTACGGATTCTAAGCCTCAATAACCCTTTTGGGGATTTTTGACAACCTTCAGCTAGATGGGTTTAGTGGCTCATGGTTGTGGTAGAAAAGAAAATAAATAAATAAAAATAAAGATTTTATTGAAAGAGAAATATGAAAGAAACAAAAGCCTAGACTTTTGGGGAGAGAGTGTTTACAGAAAAAGAAAGGATGGGCTCCCATTTTGAGTCACTTCACCCCCTATTTATAGTGCTAGGGGAGATATTCTAATTCTACTTAAATTCCTAAAAGATAAATACATTTAATTGAAGATATATAAAGATTAAAATAAAATCCTAAAAATAATCCTTAATAATTATCTCAATATTAATTATCCTAATAATTAAAATAGAGTTTAATAAAATAAAATCTCTTCTTTTTGCATTTCAACCCTTGTGTCCTCCATGCTTGCACTTTTGGCACCAACTTTTCCTTGTGTCGCACATTGGCCCATTTTATCTCTAAAATTCACGCTTTGGCCCTTAATTTCACTTTTACCTCAAATTTAGTCCCTATGAGATAAAAGATCATAAATAGCTCAAATTAGCAGGATCATACTCAGAAAAATACATAATTAATACATAAAAATACGTTATTCTAGAGTGTTATCAAATCCCCTACTTAGCCCATGCTTGCCCTCAAGTATGGTTCCTATCTACTGTGAAGTTAGATTCTGCCATAAAAGAAATACAACTCCAAAGTTTTATAAAATCAGTCAAAATGCATATGAAAATAAAGAGAACCCTAAGCTTGCTTTAAGTAAAACAGAAAAAGATTTCCAATTAATACACGCAAAAAATTAGAATCAACTTGAATTATTTAATGAAAATTAGGTAAATTACCAAACCTACCAAGACACCCTATTTGTTTCCTCCTTTAGTCCCCAAATTATTTTTTTTCTTTTTTTTTTTTTGCTTTTTTTTTGTTTTTTTGTTATGCTTTAGGAATATACTGAACCTTTTGACGCGAAGAGAGATGACAGCCAAGCACCCCACCCCGGTTACTCAGCCAGCAAACTCCTAATTTATTATAATTTTTCTTAAGAACACATCAAACCTTTTGACGCGAAGAAAGATGACAGCCAAGCACCCTCCCCGGTTACTCAGCCCCAACATGTTCTTAAAATTAATTCCGTTAGTGGAGTTTTACCTAACACGTCACACAACCTTTTGACGCGAAATAGGATGACAACCCAAGCACCCTACCCCCGTTACTCAGTCAGTCACATTTTTAAGCTGCACTCATAACCACGGAACATTAAATGACATTAATAATAAATTTTTTTATGAGGACTTTAGAGAAAAATAATAATAATCAAGTGTCAAAAATAAGTTTCAGTAATTACCTTAATAGTCATCAACATATTTTAGCATGCAAACATATTAAGTGTCCACTTTGTATTTAAACTTGATCAATTTTACGAAAAGCAAGATAAAGTTAACTTTATGAATCACAATTATTTTTACTCTAATAAAAATAAAACAGTGGAGATGGCATCAATTATGAAAAATTCGTAATTTTCTCAGAAAACAAGAATCATGCTTGTAAGTCAAACAGTAGGCAATTCTTGGTAAAAATCTTGGGCATGAAAAGAGGCAGGAGATTCCAAAAAAAATAAATATGGACAAAATAAGCCTCAAGCAGAAACACTAGCCAAAAATAATCACAGCAACAGCAACAATAACCAAAATCACAGCAGAAATGATAGTAATAACGAAGAGTACCTCCCCCTACTGAAAGCACATAGTCCTCAATGTGGACGAAAAGAATAAATAGGTAGAAAAGTTTAGAAAAACTCCCCATGTGATCACAAATGATGGCAATGAGCTTGGTCAGTTGCTGGCCAAAGGTTTCAAGTCAGGCCTTAATGTGCTTTAAGTGTTGCTTAACGGTTTGCTTCATTTTTTTTTTCTAAGCAAAAGAAGAAAATTGATTAATATCCAAATAGGTAATAAATAATAAAATAAGTATAAATAAAGTAAAGAAAAATAATAATAATAATAATAATAATTGGGTTGCCTCCCAACAAGCGCTTGTTTAACGTCGTTAGCTCGACGCCGTTATTGGTTCTATGTGGTTCCAAATAGATTTTCTTAACCGTGTGGGCTTGAAAATTCTCATAAAATGGCTTCAACCGCTGGCCATTGACTACGAACCGCTTTCCAGATTCTTCACTCTCTATTTCAATCGCTCATGTGTGAACACTTTAGTAACAATAAAATGTCCTTGCCATCGTGATCGAAGCTTACTCGAGAATAACTTTAACACGGAGTTATAAAGTAAAATTTTTTGTCCTACCGAAAATGCTTCTGAGCTGTTCTCTTATCATGAAACAACTTTGTCTTGTCTTTATAAATGCGAGCATTCTCGTAGGCATCATTGCGAATTTCTTTTAACTCTTGAATGTTTAATTTCCTTGCCTTTCCTGTGGGTTCTAACTCCAACTCTGGTTCCTGTATAACAGAAGGTAACAGTTTAGTATTTGGAGATAATAACTCATTAACAAATTCAATTTCATCAAGTTCAGAATTATCTCCATAATTGACTGAAAATTTCTTCCACCAAAGAGTCAATTATATCGATACGATTTACGCTCAAGATTTCGCTGGATGGCTAATGGCGTCGTAGACATTAAACTTTACGATTTCCCATCAAACTCCATCGTGAGAGTTCACTTCGAACATCAATTTTAGTACTAGCTGTACTAAGGAACGGTCGACCCAGCAGGAGATTGAAGATCCAGGAGTGCTATCCTCCTCTATTTTGATCACATAAAAATCTGCAGGGAAATAAGCTCGTTAACTTTTACCAGAACATCCTCAAGGACTCCTTCTGGATGCACAACAGACCTGTCCGCCAATTGAATGATAACACCTGTTTTTGTCAAAAAACCCGCGTTAAGTGATTCATAAATAGAATATGCATTACATTTATAGAAGCCCCTAGATCACACATAGCCTTTTAATTCCCAATGGCCTATTTTGCATGGTATTGCAACATGCCCCTATCCTTACATTTTGCCGGCATTTTCGCTGTAACACTGCAGATACATTCTCACCAACATTCACCCTTTCATTACCTGTTAATTTTCGTTTGTTGGTGCAAAGCTCTTTAAGAAATTTAGCATACCGCGGTATTTGCTTGATGGCATCCAACAGCAGAATATTGATCTCGACATTCCTAAATGTTTCAAGAATTTCTTTATCCTCTTTACCTCTTCGACACTGGTTGAATCGTTCTGGAAATGGAGGTTGAATTTTAGGCAATGGAGGCTTCGATCGGACCTGTTCGTATTTTTTGGGTTTTTCCTGGGTAATTTCTTGGGCAAGATTCCTGTCAGGAATTGGTTCCAGTACTTTCCGCTTCGCAACGTCACTGCATTTGCATTTTGTCTAGGGTTTGGTTCTGTTTGTGACGGTAGCTTCCCTTGAGAAGTCAATTTCTCAATCGATGTGGTCAACTCTCTTATGGACGCCTCGGTTTTCTGTTGGAAATCTTTCGTCTCTTTTTGGAAATTAAGAGTTTGCTGTTGGAAATCAAGAACATTAGCTGCTAACTTATTGACCATGGTTTCTAGAAATTACCTGAACCTTGTGGCTGTTGCGGAAATCGATTTTGGTATGGCTGGTTATTTCGTGGATTGGTCCATAGCTTAAGTTAGGATGGTCCCTCCACCCTGGGTTGTAGGTATTAGCGTAGGGGTCGTACTGCCTTTGTGGTGGCCCAGGGAAATTTCCCACAGCACCAGATGGGCCGTGGTATCATCATACAAACTGGGACATGCATCAGTTGCATGATCTGGTGTAGCACATATTCCACATAACCGAGCTGTCTTTGTTTTTCTGCAATAAGAGAGTTCATCATATTAGTAAGTCTATCAACTTTATCCTCTAAGGTTGAATTACTTAGCTGATGAACCCTTCTAGGGGGTTCAGTATTGGCTCGGAACTGCTGAGAATTTGCAGCCATCGTGGAGATCAAGTCTCTCGCTTGTTGGGAGTCATGTTGACCAATGCTCCTCCACTAGCAGCATCTACCATATTCATCTCCATGGGCTTCAAACCTTCGTAAAAGTATTGGAGGAGAGATTGCTCTGTTATACCATGTTGTGGACAGCTTGCACACAACTTCTTAAACCGCTCCCAATAATCGTAAAGGGACTCAGCTTCTTTTTGCCTTATTCCAACGATCTCTCTTCTTAACTCAGCTGCTCGAGACGCTGGAAAAAACCTGTTCAGAAACAAACGAGATAGATCAGCCCAAGTTGTAATAAATCCAGGGGGTAAATAAAATAACCATTCTTTAGCAGAATCTGCTAGGGAGAAAGGGAAAGCACGCAATTTAATCTGATCCTCAGTTACCCCCTGAGGTTTCATGCTAAGACAAACCATATGAAATTCTTTCAGATGCTTGTGGGGATTTTCATTTTGTAACCCACGAAAAGTTGGCAATAACTGGATTAAACCTGACTTCAATTCAAAATCAGTATCCATAGTAGGATACGCGATGCATAATGGCGGTTGTTCTGTTGGAGCTTCGGCCAGTTGCCGAATTGTTTGAGCCATTGGTTCGTGTGCTAAATTTGGGTTTTCGTTAACCCTAGCGTTAAGCACTTCTTCTGGTGAGTCGACTTCTACTTTTTCGCTTTCAAGTGTTCGAGTAGGATTTTCGTTAACCCTAGACTCAGCTTCGTCGTCGACTTCAATTTCTAGCAGTGGATTACTTTGAGTTCTAACCACCGCTGACTGCTTTTTTCGTAACTTTGTCTCCTTGCGATTGGCTCTAGCAGTCTTCTCAATTTCTGAATCGAACGCAAGAGTACCTGGAGCAGATCTGGTCATAAGAAACAAAAACAAGATTAGTACGTTGCCAGTCCCCGGCAACGGTGCCAAAATTTGATGCGGTCGTTGGAAGCACCAAAATATCCTATCCCTAATAAATAATGAAAAGAATAGTAAAGGGAAGTAGGGTCAAATCCTCAGGGACTGGACTTGCAAATATCTTGTTCCGTGATATCCCAGGCAGAGTCTTGCCAAGACAACCTGCGTTCCTGAAAAAATAAAAACAATAGCAGAATTAAATTGTTGGATCTAGAAACGAAAAATAAAATAAAACAAATTAAGAATATTAATTGAAATTCGAAAATTAAAAATAAAGTTAAGAGAAAGAAAATTCTTATGGAGATTCCAGCCTCCAGTTGTCTCGTTCCGCCTTGGGTTCAATCCTCGGCTTTTAGATGATCCTTCCCAAACCAAATAAGCCAGTTATAGTGGAAGAGGACGCCTACGACCACCAGCTCCAATGATTTAGACTACGATTTGGTGGAACCTGACTCTAGCTAACAATCGCTTCTGTGGGATCGTCTTATGCTAGATCAACGCTTCTCAATGGCGAATCCCATGCCATTTTGTCTCTTGGGCTCGCCAACCTCTGACGCAGTAAGCTAACGAACCGACTGTGCAACCTTCCCAAAACATACAAAGCGGCCGCCTTTGCATACGTTGAAAAGCTTACTTCTTAAGGGACATGGACGGAAGCGTCAGCCCCGTAGTGCGGAGAAACGATGAATACTCTTTGAGAAGGCTAAGTACGGATTCTAAGCCTCAATAACCCTTTGGGGATTTTTGACAACCTTCGGCTAGATGGGTTTAGTGGCTCATGGTTGTGGTAGAAAAGAAAATAAATAAAATAAAATAAAGATTTTATTGAAAAGAAATATGAAAAGAACAAAGCCTAGACTTTTGGGGAGAGAGTGTTTACAGAAAAAGAAAGATGGGCTCCCATTTTGAGTCACTTCACCCCTTATTTATAGTGCTAGGGGAGATATTCTAATTCTACTTAAATTCCTAAAAGATAAATACATTTAATTGAAGATATATAAAGATAAAATAAAATCCTAAAAATAATCCTTAATAATTATCTCAATATTAATTATCCTAATATAATTAAAATAGAGTTTAATAAAATAAAATCTCTTTTTTTTGCATTTCAACCCTTGTGTCCTCCATGCTTGCACTTTTGGCACCAACTTTTCCTTGTGTCGCACATTGGCCCATTTTATCTCTAAATTCACGCTTTTGGCCCTTAATTTCACTTTTGCCTCAAATTTAGTCCCTATGAGATAAAAGATCATAAATAGCTCAAATTAGCAGGATCATACTCAGAATAAATACATAATTAATACATAAAAATACGTTATTCTAGAGTGTTATCAATAGGAATGGTTGGAGATGGTGTGTAGAGGCTGGTGGTAGGATACTATTTCTGTTACTGTATGCATACTGTATCTGATATGGGTTAAGGCCCTATTTTATATTTGAGACTATATCTGTAATGGGCTTAGGCCCAGACTGCATTTGATTGATAACTGTTGTTTGACTGTGTGCATGTCTTCTGTGGGGATTACACACTGAGTTTACGTAAACTCACCCATTTTTTTTATCTGCACAGGTAACCCCCAGACCTAGACGGACCGGTACGGCAGAGGACTTAACAGTGACCACATGACTATTGAACTAATTTAATTCCATTTAAGGTTTTTAATTCTTATTATTTTTGGGGTATATATGATGTAATTTGGACTTTTGGACTGTTTGTTGTACTTTGGATTTTAACTGTTTACATGGACTTTAAACTGCAAACTTAACGAAAATTCAGTTTTATTAATTACAATGTTTTTCCTAATGCGAACAATTTTTTTTAAAATATTACAGTTTTAAAATCTTCTGCTACAGAATATGATTTTAAACGAATCAAATTAACAAGAAAATAGTTTAGGAATTGACGAAAGATAAATAGAAGCTAATAAACGGAAACAGTTTTAACTTGATAAATTTGATTTCAAATTCCATTCCATGTGACATTGCCAGATTTGGCCATAACGTCTAGGTAGCCACATCAACTGTACTAGATTGTAAGATTTATCTAGCATTAGCAGACCTTCAATCAACTTCAAGCTGAATGCGCACGCGAATTGCTACTTTTCAATGTCGCTCACTGTAGCATCGGTAGTTTAGAAGTTGTCCTCTAACCATCTCATCTCCATCCGACTACCCTAAACCTGTTTGGCACATTCCCCAACAGTTGCTCATATGTTGCACTCCAATCGGCACTAACAACTGGCCCCGTAATGACATCTACATCGACCGATAGACCTAGTTGTAAACTGACGTCCTCAAGTGTAATTGTACACTTGCCGCAAGGAAGATGGAATGTGTGCGTCTTCGGTCTCCATCTCTCGACCAAAGCAGTAATGAGTAGGGGATCCAATTTAGTCCTCTAGAGCATGCGAGCCGCATATAAAAAGTCTGCAGCTCGCACGTGTTCATGAATGGCATCCGGTGCACCTTCGCTTAAGTTGTTTATGTATGTCTCCAAAATTCGATCTTTGGCTTGAGTATATAAACATAAAAAAAAACTTAGTTTCTTAAAAAAAAATTAAGCATATATTGATAAATTTACCCTAAAATATTAATTAAAGTATACCACCTATTTTCTCTTTAAATGAATTCAATATTAATTACTCCCTTAAATAAATATTAAACTTGAAATATTGTTTTATATCATATCAATATAAATATTGTATTAAATTTTAAATATGAAATAAAATAATTTTAAAATTTTCATTTAAATTTGTAAATCTTTGACATATATTTTAATATAATTGATTTATATCTATACCCAATTAAATTCACAAAATCAAACATTTTAAAATAAAAAAATTTATACCATTCTAAAAGCGAAATTTATTATACAAATATTATTTCTAAAATATAAAGAACAAAGGTTATAATCTTTTTTTTACTTTATACATATGGTTGAATTCGTGGCTTGAAAATACAATCTAACGAAATAGAGGAGTAACAATTGCTTTCTTTTTTCTTTTGTGGAATTCTTTCATTTTCCATTTTAAAGACTTTCATACAAATTACATAAGTGGGGTTAGGCGTCCCAGTACTATATATTTGAACTGCCCAAATGCTTCTTTTTCTTTTTTTTTTTGTAATAAAAGGATTTTCTTTTAAATTAATTATAAGAATAAATATTAATATTTAAAATAGAATTGAATAAATAATAAACGGTGGTACTATCCAACCCATGCAAATTTTACATTTTGAATTGTTTAATAATTACTAAGGGTTGGTTTAGTATTACTTTTGAAAAGTGTTTTTAAAAAGTATTATGTAAAAGCGATTTTGAGGAGTACTTTTAAAATTTTAGTTTATAATCTGCAATTTTTAATTTATTTGTAATATTTTCTCCTTGAATTATGTTATTTTGTTTTTAATTATATTCTTTATATTATATATTTTATTTAGGGTTAAATATAAAACTAATACCCAAACTTGTCTACTTCTCCCAAATTAATACTTGTGGTTTTTTTGTCCGAAATTGGTATTCGAACTTTTTTCTGTCAACTAAATCGGTATCTGAGTTTAACACCATTAAGTCTACGACACATGACAGAATAAGATTTTGACACGTGGTGATGGTGATGTCATGGTGACATCATAATCTAAAAAATTAAAAATTTTTTTGACTTTTCTCCTCCTAATTTTTTTGTCGTTCTTTTTTCATTTTCCTTATTTCTTCTTCTTCTTGGGGGAGAAAAGTAAAATAAAAATTGAAAATTTTTTAGACCATGACATCACCATCGTCACATGTCAAAATCTAATTCTACCACGTGTCATAGACTTAACGACGTTAGACTCAGGTACCAATTTAGTTGACGGAAAAAAAGTTCAAGTATCAATTTGAGACAAAAAACCGTAAGTACCAATATAGGAGAAGTGGATAAGTTTGGGTACTAATATTATATATAAACCTTTTATTTATTATTCATCTAGGGAATAATTGGGAAAAATAGCTTAAAGATTAGTTTTGAAAAGTTTTTATGATTTTAAATTTCAACAATATAGTTTCATTATTTTGGTCGTAACTTGAGCTACAAATGTCTGTTTTGGGCCCATAATATAACAATTCAAAGGAAATTGAAATTTTTAGCTAAAATTATTTCACAACTTAAGCCCAAAAACGTCACAAAGACACTCAAAAACGGCCTTCAAGTTTGACTCAAAAATTGTCAATATATCTTGAAAAATTCTTCTTTATTTAATTAAGAGCGCTTTTATATTTTCCTCATTATATTATTTTTGCCTTATATATACACATTATTATGTTAATATTTGGGGAGACTTAGATTTAGTCTTTATTAGTTGTATTTTGTTTTCTTTATTCTATAGGTTTCCAAATTCTCTTTTCTAGTAAAAGGTTTTATTGAAATTTAATTTAATAAACTTGTAAGACTTATTTATACTTTAATTCTTTTTTGATTTTTTGGTATTCATTGTAAGACTGACCTGACATCAAATGTTGTAGTTATTTCAGTTTATTTCCACACTTAAAGAGTTTGTTTTCTAGCCAATTTAGTATTTAATATTATATTTTCGATCTTTAGTTGTTAGGATTAAAAGTTAATAAACATCAGTGTTTTTAACATTTTTTTAGTGTTGATGACCTATTAGGCCGACACAGGCTTTAGGTAGGGTTAATTTGTGTATTTAAGTGTGCAGGGGGCTTAATTTTAGGCTCAATTAACGTAAGAACTTGAGACAAGTGTTGCACAAACTTTCCATGTAACAATCATAACCCGATCCAGTCGTCAGACTCAAGTTACGGAATACTACAGTCATAATCAAAATAGAACACGTTCAAATCACATTGGTTATCTCAAATAAACAGAGGATACTTCATATATACATAATTATTACTTAAATTTAACAAAAATCATCCAAACATAGTTAATTCAATTTTTTATTAACAAATACATCATTTCTCATATCATATACGAGCTTATGTGTACTCCAATACCATTCAGAATTTAACTAGGATTAATTTGCAATATTTTCAAATATTCAGTTCAATTATAAATAAAAACAATTTAGAGCTCAATTTAATCATCATATATCAATAGTCAATAATTAATCATAGCATATTTGTGAAAACGAAACTTAAATCGAGTCCACATGACTTTAAAAATAGTTTGGAAATAAATAGGGCCTAATCTAAAATAAAACAGAAAAACATGGAAAAAATTTGAAAATAGTGGTCACACGGCTGTGTGATAAAGCCCAGGCCGTGTGGTTTAGGAACATATAGTTGTGTGGCCAAACTATGTACAGTTTTAAGTTAGGGGCACACAGTCATATCTCTAAGCCATGTAATAGCCTGATGCCGTGTGGAAAGACCTATGCCATGTGTGGCAGACGATCATGTGGCAGACTGTGCCCCAGGCCGTGTGCAACTACAATGACTTCAAAAACAAGTAATTTCAAACTCCATTTCTTAGATATCAAATCCAACCATTTCTAACCATTTCCACCTATTCAAAACACATTCAAACATACAAAAAACATTCAACCTAAGTGTCTAATAAATGTACTCTCATTGATACCACAATTCAAACATTTAGAATCTAACCCACTTACATCATTTCCTGCCTAATAAATGTACCCTCATTGGTACCACAATTCAAACATTTAGAATCCAAATCACATACATCATTTCCCAAAATACAAAACATGTATCAATCAAACATTTCATCACCTTAAACCACAATAAAAACCAAACTTGAAAAGGTAGGGATCTGATGGGCGTTAAAACCACCAAATAAAAATAATTCCTACAATAAAATAACTCTAAATAGTAGTAAAGAGTAGTAGGGTTGATTCCACAAGGATTGAATATTATGATCAACTTTTGTGTTTTTTTCGTGAACAAAACTTTTTTCGTGTCGATAATCTTGGCAATAGTCGTGCCCTCGACTCCAAAAGACCTACTGAGAAATAAATAGATTAGGGGAGTTTCAAAATGACTAGAAATTAAATAAATGAAATAGCATAAATAAAAATTAAATAAATCGAAAATAAAATTAAATTGGGAAATAAATTTGGATTTTGTAAACAGAGTTATAAATAGAGTTATAAATTGAGAAATAAAATGTCTAATAACAAGTGAATTTGAACTCTTAGTACATATCACTTATAACTTAAATCCGAGTAACCAAAATTTACATCAAGTTGATGAATGGGTGGTGTGAGCTCTGACTTGAACTTCCACTGACATAATCTTTCGACTATCTACAAGAAAAACAACACAACGGATGTAAGCAAATCATTGCTTAGTAAGTTTGTATTAAAATTTAAATTTAACTTACCGTAAAAGTTGTAACCTAAACATTTTCACAAATAAAATTCATAAGCAAGGTTATGAGTTCATTATTAACCTATATGTTCACATATACGAAACTTATAACTTTATCATGTCATAAAACATATACAATTAAACACATTTGATATACTATTAATTCAAGATTTATTCATTTAACAATTCACATTTCTATTTTAAGTGTTCATTTCAAATGTCCTTTCTTACATATCTATCCATATAAAAATTTCATATAACACTTCATATAATTATTTCCATATAATCGATTCATATAATTATTTCTTTTATCTGTTTCTCTTTAACTGATTCATATAACCATTACATATATCTATTTCTATATAACCAATTCTTATAATCATTTCACATAACCATTTCATATAGCCATTTAAAAGTGTTAACCTTAACACAATATGATTCAACAATTCCAAGTTAGCAAACAACAATTATACAGATATTTAGAATTCATAATTTTGTTCACTTTAATGAAAAAAATTAGCTATGTAAATTTTTTATTTTCTAATGGAATTTTGTAAAGAACTCAACACAAAAGTCTGGGAAACAAATGATTCTTGTATGAGCTAATCAAATACAAAAATATATGTGTCAGATTACCCATTTGGACTAAACCAGTGATAACACATAAAAATAGCTTGGCCAAGGCTATGTATACATGTAAAGTTACCCGTCAAGCTAAACTTTTAAAACAACAACGGATTACCAGTCCAAGATAAATTCGTGTCACATGTATATCGGAGTCTACAACAAATGTTGGAGCTCTGTCCAGAACGAGAATCATACAGAAACTGTGTATGACACTTTCACTCGGTCCATCAGAATTATCTCAGAATTTGATTTATTACCACATAGTCTAATTTCCAATTTCAGCAGTTTATATACAATTAATTAACAACATTTAATAACGAATTGTAATTAAGGAAGATAGTATGAACTTACCTAGACAAAAACGGTTGTGAAACCAAGGTCGGCAATTAATCCGTTAATTTAGCTTTTCAACGATTAGAGTCCGATTGTTTCGTTCCTTGATCTAAATAATATTTTTCGTTCAATTAATCCATTCAAACATCATAATATATTGACATTCATATATTTGACCCTTACTCTTTATTTTACACTTTTTACCATAAACTTTAACTTTTTATTCAATTTAGTTCCTAAACTCTAAACATTCAATTCAATCAAAAATTAATCCAACCATGGCTAGCTAAAATTTATATAATTCCCATATATCCCATATTCATCATATTTTTACAAGAATTTGATATAACTTTACTTTTTAGCAATTTAGTCCTTAAACACTAAAATTACTCACTTTACAAAAAAGTCATGTTTAACAACCAAGTTTATAAACCCATCATTAACATCCAAAAACTTAAAATAACAATAATGGAAACTATTAAAATCTACAACAATTTTGAAAATGGAGGTATTGGTTAGTTGGACCTAGTTACAACAATTTCAAAAACATAAAATTTATGAAAAACAGATAACAAGATGACTTACAACAATTTCAAAAACATAAAATTTATGAAATCTACAATAATTTCAAAAATGGAGTTTTGGGTGCTCATTTCGGTGGTAGATCAATGAAGATGATGATTCCTTTCTTTTATTTATTATTTAACTTTTAATTATTAATAATTAAACATATTTTTAACATATAAAATACATACCATTAGCCCATTAACCGTCCAGTTTATTTAATTAAGGTTAGATTTCCATTTAAACTCTTGCACTTTAAATTTTTAAGTCATTTAACTAATAAAAATCTATAGTGATTGACTTTTGTAATTTTTATGATTTAGTCCTTTTTTCTTAATTAACTATCAAATAACCAAAATTTTTGGACCAAATTTCAATACACCTAAGCAATCACTCTGTAAATATTTGGTTTATAGAAACGAGGTCCCGATATCTCATTTTCCAAAATCATTTGACTTTAGGGACAACCCACTTGTAGTTAACTATTCATTCAATAAGCCAAAATTATTGTATCAAAATTCAATATAATACTATATTTGACTCGTAAATATCAATTAATAACATTTATGGACTCACTTGTCAGATTTGTTGTCCCAAAGCCACTATTTTTAACACAACTAAAAAATAAGTTGTTACATCCCGAGCTAGAAAGCACAATCAAAACGTCCAAAGCCATAAAAAGATAGCTATGGTGCGGCACAACCTCTACGTTGAGCCATAACAACCTATGCTGAGCCATAGCTTGAACGTGGGTCATAAGCAATGATGATGTCAATGACCATGTTTAGCAAGATTTTAAGATACCATTTAGTACCAAGCATTTATTAATACTGGTGGCATATTGGGCATCAACTGCACATATTTTAGCTTATAAATAATAGGCTTGTGTACACAAATTAGAGCATCCATCCATCGAACAGAGTTTTAGCCTTAAATAGTTTTCTTTAGTTTTAGTTTTAGTTTTCTTCTGCTGTAGTGGGAAGATCCTCTTCCAATATGAAGACTGTTGACGCCATTTTTTTTTTGATTGAAAAACGGGGTCAACTTGGGTTTTGAAAAATGAGACGGGAGTCGCCACCAATCCTTTTTTATGAGGTGTGATTGGATCACCTCGAAAAATGGTTGTTTTTAATAAACGGTTTGATTTTATTAAAACAACAAGTTTGGTCCGCGAAATTCAGAAAACGGGTTCGGGAGCCGGTTACGCACGAGGAAGGATTAGCACCCTCGATACGCCCAAAATTGGTACCTTAGTTGATTACTTAATGTCTTAATGTCGAAAATTGAAAACTTAGAAGAATTTAAAAAATACGATCCTTGTATTAAAACGTTGAAAATTTTTAGGAAAATGGGCATATTTCACATTATTCGAGAAAGAGAATCATATCCAGTAAGTTAGAATACAATGTCTCAAATTCCCAATACGTGAATGAATGCCAGAATTTTACTTATTTAAAAGATATTTTATTATCTCGGGTTTAGGAAAGGGATCATGCCCAGTAAATTAGGACACGATCTTTTCTTAATTCCCGAGATCGTTTCAAAACTTGAGTTTGAAAAGATTAGTGTATTTAGATTTATTATGGAAATCGAAACCCAGTAAGTTAGGGTACGATCCTCTCGAATCTAAACACAAAATATCATTTTTTTTAAACAAATTTTATTATCGAGTGAAATAAAAACATGAAGTCGTAGTAAAAAATGTGAAAGCAAATTACATTGTTATACATGACAAAATCATAATGAATACAAAAGTGTAAAAATGATACGAGCAATAGCAACAATATAAAATAAATAAAAGTCAAACCTACAATCATATAAAATAACAATGTATATAAACAAATAAATTAAACATTCGTTCAAAATAATAATGAAAATGAAATAAATAAATAGTGAATACAATTAAAATGTAAAGGGATATACATATATATATATGTATAGACAAAAAATAAAATATGTGTGTATTCATAAATTACAATATATATATAAAGTATATTTTAAAATATAAAGAAGAAAATATGCATATATATAAAAATATGTATATATATATATAGGTGTATAAAATTATGGAATATGAAAATAATGAAATGCATATATAAAGTAGGCGCATAAAAATATGTATGTACAAATTAAAGTTTAAAAATAATGAAAATATACATACGTATACAAATAAATACGTTAATTTATATATATATGTTTAAAATATATTGAAAATATGTATGTATATGTCTATGCAAATTAAGATATACAAAAATATATAAATACATACATATAAATATATACTTATAAAAAATAAAAATATGTATATGTATATAGATATATATAAAAGAAATATGAGTATACGTATATATATTAAACAAATTATATGTAAAATATGTACATGTATATATACAAGCACTTATATGATAATAATAAGACATATATATATTTAAAATACATAAGTAAATATGAATAGAGATATAAAAGTAACAACAATAATACCAATACTAACAATAGTAAAGATGATAATAATAATAATAATAATAATAATAATAATAGCAAAAGTACTAAAAAGAGGACTAAATCGAAGTAAAATAAAAAATACTGGGTAGATTCGAAATAAAAAAGGACTAAAAAGACTAAATTGTAACACGCACGGAAAGAAGAGGGACCAAAATGGAAAATAGACCAAAATCTCAAAATGCGGCGCTTCAGGGGACTAAAATGAAACAGAAATAAAAATTTGTGGTCAAATTAAAAACAAAGAAATAGCGAAATAGGACCAAATTGAAACACGCCACAAGTCAGAGGGACTGCGCGCGTAAATAGCCCAAAAATTAAAAACACGCGGATCCTTCGGGTCGGGTCGGGTCGACGCGCGGATCCCCTTTGCTAAAACGGCGCCGTTTCACGTTTAATATAAATACTAAAAAAAGCTAAAAAAAACAGTTTCATCTTCTTTTTTTTTAATAAAACAGAGAGAAAACTCTCTCTTTTTCTCTCAGGTCCGGCCATGGTCCGGCTTAGGATTTCCGACGAGTCTCCGCAGCAGAGCCACCATGTGTGGTGGCCGGAGGTTCAAAATCGGACCTTTTTGGTCCTTTTTTGAAGTCCATGGCCTCCAGGCCATAGATCCGGGGCTGAATCTCCTGAATCGGAAGCCGAAGACTCGAAAAATGGGGTGAAATCCTTCGCCTTCCTCCCTCTTCCGGCGCAGCGCAGGTAAGGTTTTGTTTTAACTCCTTTTTTACTATCTTTATTTATATATATATGAAGAGAAAAGAGAGCAAAATAAATAAATAAAAAACTTCAGAACTGAAGAGAAAGAGACCTTGAATCTGCCTTTTTTATTTTCTTTCGGTTGAATCTATTTTTGTTTTGTTACCAAAGTTGCCAGGGAAGAGAACAAAAGAGAGTTATATGCTTGGCTTTTATAGCCGATATTAATTCCTATTTTTTGTTTTCTTTTTCCTTTCTTTTCTTTGGCTGTTGCGTGTTTGCTTCCTTGTTGCATGGTGATTGACTTGGAGCAGGTGGCGCAGTGGAGTGGGTGGTGACGGCTGTGAACAGAGGGCAGGTGAGGAGGCCAGGAGCAGGTGCGGCACAACAGGGGGCTAGGGTTTCTGCTAGGTGTTTACGTTTTGGGCTGATTGGGTTAGGCTAGTTGGGCCTGGGTAGTTTTTAGGTTAAAATTTGTTATTGGGCCCTGGGTCAAAATTGGGCTTGTACAGCTGCCCCTCTTTGCTCGTTGTCGTGTAACGATAACAGAGCAAAGACTAAGAAAGACCAATTTTTGTCCAGTCTTTGCCGAGTATTGACTTCTCTTGACGCTTCTTTTCAAGTAACTTTATTCTAGTCTACTGTGTCTTGTTGCGTCGACCCACTCCACTGTAACTTCCAAAAGACAAAACTTGTAGCTTCAATCCACTCTATTGTAGCTTCAGGGGGTAAGGTCCATCATTTTGACCCGCTCCACTGCAACTTCGGGGAGATCGGACTCATATCCTCAACTTGCCCCACTTCACTTCAAGGGGATAAGATTCGTGACTTCAACCTGCTTTACTGCAACTTCAGAGAGACAAGGTTTGTGACTTCGCTTCCATCTATTCCACTACAACTTTAGAGGAATAAGATTAGACATGATAAGAATTGCTATCTACTGTTCGCTCCGCTACAACTTTAGGGGGACATGACTTGTTGTTTTTAGTTTATTCCACTGCATCTTCAGGGAAATAAGACTTGATGCGATCTACTCTGCTGTAACCTCTGAGAGATAAGATCCTTTAATCCGCTCCACTGTAACTTCAGGGAGATAGGATAGTGTCTTCGATCTGCTCCGCTGTAATCTCAGGGAGATAAGATCTCTTATTTTAATCCGCTCCACTGTAACTTCAGGGAGATAGGATAGTGTCTTCGATCTGCTCCGCTGTAATCTCAGGGAGATAAGATCTCTGGCTTCAATCTGCTCCACTGTAACCTCAGGGAGATAAGATCTGAAATTCTTTGGTCTGTTCCACTGTAATCTCAGGGAGATAAGACCTGATATGATCTTATCTACTGTAACTTTAGAGAGATAAAATCCTTTAATCCGCTCCATTGTACTCTCAAGGAGATAGGATTACTATCCTTGATCTGCTCCGCTGTAATCTCAGGGAGATAAGATCTGAAATTCTTTGGTCTGTTCCACTGTAATCTCAGGGAGATAAGACCTGTATAATAAACCTAATTATGCCTAATGATTAGGATGACATGATCAAAATGAAACAAATGCTCCTAACTAGACATATGTGAATGGTGTTTGCATGAATGCAGAATTTTATTTTTCCGAGAATGATCTCGCTTAGGTTATCACTACTCGAAGTTTATCAAGGTTTTGTGACTGATGTGCTACAACGCCTTCTCGCTTGACTGATTTTTCTGAAGAAACATTTAGCCAGACTGTCCCCATTGTAAACCTCAAAGTTATATCCACTGGGACGCCAAAATTTGTACCATCATTCTCTCACAGTAATCTAAGGGTAGAAATATGTGGCTTTTCCTCTGTCCTCTTTTATCACAATTCGGGGATATAGGATCTGAACCGTTTTGGTTTCCTACACCATTCTCAAGGTGTCGTACCAAAGCCTTATGCGCAAGTGAAGGCTCTCTTCTCCGAGGTAACCTCTTCCTATTGCCTGATGATCATTGCTTGCTTGTTCATTTAAGCTTTGTAATTAACACGACAGCTTGTCATTTTGTTCAATCAATGTTTAGACAACAAAATCTGAAAGGATAGTCTTTAACTTAGACTCTTCCTTCTTAGATTTCCAACCTTTAAAATTGGCGTGTTCTAAACATTAGTCCTGTTTCAGGTTCCTATATTATTTAGAACTTTTCAGAGTAATATGCAAAACTTCTTTCCTGAAAGTTTTATTAGTTCGTTAATCAATATCCCTATGCAACATGTTCAAAAGACCATAACAATGGATAAGAATAAAGCTAGTTCTGATCATAACTCGAATAAAACATCAAAGATGGCGAAAGAAAGGTAACAAAGAAGTGGATTGAGAATGTGCGTTTTCACAAAAGGAAAGGAAGAAAGAAAGAAATAAAAAATGTATTTTCAAGAATACACCTAAGAACTAGGTGCCCCAGTTATCGCCGCTTGAGTTTCTCTGTACAAACTTTCCGAAGACCCTTCTAAGTTTGACATGTGTTCAGGAGATCTGCAATACTCTGTCAATGTTCCAAGACGTTGCATATCCTTTCTTATTGGTAAAGCAAGATTATCATATGCCCCTGATCAAAATTTGATCCGCTCAAGTCCTGATGTTCCAATCCTGCCCAATACTTGAGTCGCCCTTTTCGGGTTTTTGACTCAAGCCCTCTTTGGTCTCAAAGTGCCCTTTACGGGTTTTCACCTTAGCCTCTCCAAAGTTTTTTTTTTTTTTTTAGGAAGCAAAGCGTCCTTTACGGGTTTTCACTTTGGTTCCCCTTTCTTTCATGTGAAGTATTTCTTGACGGAGTCTGCGTTTACCGGATTTGGTAAACTTTTGCCATCCATCTCGCATAGGATCAAAGCTCCACCAGAAAAGGCTTTCTTTACAACATAAGGGCCTTCCCAATTTGGCATCCATTTTCCTCTAAAATCTTTTTGCATAGGAAGAATCTTTTTTAGTACCAAGTCCCCTTCACGAAATTCTCGGGGGCGAACCTTTTTATTGTAGGCTCGCATCATTCGTTTCTGGTACATTTGCCCATGGTGAATAGCTCTTAGCCTCTTTTCTTCTATTAGGTTCAACTGATCGTACCGAGATTGGATCCAATCGGCTTCATCCAACTGTAGCTCAGATAACACCCGTAGAGAAGGGATTTCAATTTCAATGGGTAATACTGCCTCCATTCCATAAACCAGAGAAAAAGGCGTTGCCCCAGTAGAAGTTCTAACAGATGTTCGATAAGCAAGGAGAGCAAATGATAATTTCTCATGCCAATCCTTGTAGGTTTCAGTCATTTTCCCCACAATCCTTTTAATGTTTTTATTGGCCGCCTCCACTGCACCATTCATTTTGGGACGATACGGCGATGAGTTATGATGCTTAATTTTAAATTTGCTACAAACTTCAGCTATTGTGCTATTATTCAAGTTCATCGCATTGTCGGATATGATCCTCTCAGGCATTCCATATCGACAAATGATCTCCTTCTTCAAGAATTTGCTGACTACTGCTTTCGTGACATTTGCATATGAAGCAGCCTCCACCCACTTGGTAAAGTAATCAATTACTACGAAGATGAAGCGATGCCCATTAGAAGCCTTTGGTGATATTGGCCCAATAACATCCATACCCCACATGGAAAATGGCCAAGGAGAGGTCATGACGTGAAGAGGTGAAGGAGGCGCGTGTATTTTGTCTCCGTAAATTTGGCATTTGTGGCACTTCCTGGCATGATCAATACAATCTCCTTCCATGGTGGGCCAATAGTACCCAAATCTCATGATCTGTCTGGCCATCGTGAAACCACTGGCGTGCGTCCCACAAATACCCTCATGGACTTCTTCCAAAATTTCTTGGTTTCCACAGCATCTACACATCTTAACAGTACTTGATCCTTCCTTCTTTTATATAACACTTCTCCATCTAAGACATATTCAATGGCTATCTTTCTCAGAGTTCTTTTGTCATTCTCTGTCGCTTGATCAGGGTATTCCCGATTCTTCACATATTGTAAGATACTCCGATACCAAGGACAATCATCTTTTCCCTCCTCCTCAATATTGCAACAATTAGCCGGGGTCTCAGAGATACTCATCTGAACAGGCCTCATTGCCTCAAGTCTATTCACCTGAATCATCGAAGCTAGAGTAGCTAATGCATCAGCCATTTGGTTTTCCTCCCGTGGGAGGTAATAGAAGGTGATATCGTCAAACTCCTCAGCCAATTCAAGAACTAGTTTTCTATAACCGATTAGCTTAGGATCTCTAGTCTCCCACTCCCCTTTGAGTTGGTATATCACCAACGCTGAATCCCCGTATACTCTCAGTACTTTGATGTTCCGTTCAATGGCTGCACGAATGCCCATAATACATGCTTCATATTCTGCCATGTTATTTGTACAATCGAAGTCCAACTTGCTAGCAACAGGATAATGATCTCCACTTGGGGATACCAAGACTGCCCCAACTCCATTACCCGTAGCATTTGAGGCTCCATCAAAATTTAACTTCCATACGTGATCCATTTGAGGATTTCTTCAGTATTCGCCACATACATCAAGTCCTCGTTTGAAAAATCGAAATTCAAAGATTCATAGTCCTCCAAGGCTCTACTAGCTAGGAAATCGGCTATTGCACTTCCCTTTATGGCCTTCTGACTGACATATACTATATCAAATTCTGAGAGCAAGATCTGCCATCTAGACATTCTCCCGTTCAAAGCAGTCGATTCCATCATATATTTTAAAGGATCTAACTTTGAAATCAACCAAGTCGTGTGATACAACATATACTGCCTCAGTCTTCGGGTTGCCCATATTAGAGCACAACACAACTTCTCAATTGATGAGTACCTCATTTCGCAATCAGTAAATTTCTTACTGAGATAGTATATTGCCCTTTCTTTCTTTCCCGTCTCATCATGTTGGCCCAATACGCATCCCATGGAATTCTCCAACACTGTCAGATACAATATCAATGGCCTATCTGGACTTAGAGGTGATAAGACTGGAGTATTAGCCAAGTACTGCTTTATCTTATCGAAAGCCCTCTGACATTCTTCATCCCATTCGCCCGGATTATGTTTCTTTAAGAGCCGGAATACTGGATCACATTTCTCTGTCAGTTGTGAGATGAACCGAACGATGTAATTCAGCCTCCCTAGGAAACCTCGAACCTCCTTCTGAGTGCGCGGGGGAGGTAAATCTCGTATTGCCTTTACTTTGTCTGGGTCAACCTCGATCCCCTTTTTGCTAACTATGAAGCCTAATAACTTCCCTGATCTGGCTCCAAACGTGCATTTGGCCGGGTTAAGCTTGAGCTGAAATTTCTTTAATCTCAAAATAACTTTTTCAAGACCTGAACATGCTCTTCTTCCGTTCTAGACTTCGCGATCATATCGTCAACATAGACTTCGATCTCCTTGTGCATCATGTCGTGAAACAAAGTCACCATAGCTCTTTGATACGTTGCTCCCGCATTCTTCAATCCGAAGGGCATTACCTTGTAACAGAATGTTCCCCATAAGGTAATGAATGTGGTTTTTCTCATGTCTCCAGGATGCATCTTTATTTGATTGTATCCAGAGAAACCGTCCATGAAAGAAAACAATGAATAGCCCGCCGTGTTATCTACCAAAGTATCAATGTGAGGCAGTGGAAAGTTGTCCTCTGGACTAGCCTTGTTCAAATCCCTATAATCCACACACATTCGTACCTTTCCATCTTTTTTGGGAACAGGGACGATGTTGGCTACCCAATCCGAATACTTGACCTCTTGTAAGAAACCAGCGTCGAATTGTCTTTTGACTTCTTCTCTTATTTTCAACACAATGTCAGGTCTCATTCTCCTAAGCTTCTGTTGAACGGGTTTACAATCCTCTTTTATGGGCAGACGATGCACCACAATGTTAGTACTTAGCCCAGGCATATCTTGGTACGACCACGCGAAAACATCCTTGAACTCTCGGAGCAAATTAATGAGGTCTTGCCTTGTCTTTGCGGTGATTTCAGTTCCAATTTCACCTCCTTTCCATCCTCTAGGCTCACTATTTCTAACGATTCCCTATGAGGTAGGATATGCTTATCCTCTTGTTCCATCATTCTTAACAAGTCCGGAGATGCATCATAATCTTCGTCATTTTCAAAGTCGTGGGATCCCTCTGAACACACTTCTTGCTCAAAAATAGGCTCCGTGTTTGAGGCAGCGTCACTCATGTCATTGATATCTGAAGACCTATGAGGGCATATCAAAGAATATACCAAGAATATAAATTTATGAATATGTTTGTGCAAAAGAATTACAAATGAAAGAATTATTTGTAAGACAATCAACCAAATGAAAATATAAAAAATGACTGATCGAGATGAACGTAGATACGTATTTCATTAAAATAATGATATTTAGGCCCAATGCCTATTTCACAAAAAATTTCATATTGTTTCTAGGCCAACAAACAACAGGAATGTTTTGAGCATTACTCTGAATAAGCCCTAAAGACTACAGGGATTTCTTCAGCAGTCCAATTGTTTAGCTCGCTTCCAGGCTCATAAGGGCAGATCTCCACAAAGCCCTCCTTTCCGTTGCTTCTATGGCGTTGGTATAAACATTTTCCAACATTCCTCCCATGCCGCTACCGGACACTCCACATTCAGAATGAATAAATCCTCCCGACACAAAAGATGTAGATATGTGGGGAAAGGTTAAAGGCTCACACTTAGCTTCATGTCCATTCAAACGCGCCCTTCTTCTCTCTTGTCTCTTCTCTACTTCTTTCTTCTTCTGCTTCATGTCTGGCTTGTACCCTAACCAAATCTATCAAACTTTTCCTTCAGTATTGGTGCCTCGATCCTTCCTGAAGATATTTTCCCAATCCTTTCCCGGGTAAGGCTCCTCTTCCTACATCAATCGCAATCCCATCTCAGTGGTTCTGGATATTTTCGGTACTGGAATTCTATTTCCCTCCGCAATAAACATCGCGTTCACAATTCTAACGACCGAAAAGAACATTCTAGTGCCTCATCGTTGATGTCCACATAAGGTGCATCGCTAGTCATCATTGCGATATATCCTCCTCTGCATCTATTGTTACCAACCGATCCTCTGATACCAACTTCACCTTCTGATGTAATGATGAAGGTACTGCCCCTGCTGAGTGTATCCACGGTCTCCCCAATAGACAGTTGTAGGAGGGTTTAATATCCATTACCAAGAAATCCACCTCATAAGTGACTGGGCCAATCCTTAATGGTACCTCAATTCTCCCCATAACCTCCTTTTTGTTCCATCAAATGCTCTTACTATGCTCTGGCATGCTTTCATGTGCGAACTGTCTATTGGTAATCGACTAGAGTGGACAAAGGCAATACATTTAGTGCAGATCCATTATCAACCAAGGCCCCGGGAGTGTGTACCCTTTGCATCGGACAGTAACATGCAGGGCTTTAGTAGAACCTCTTCCTCCGGATGGTATTTCATCATCACTGAAGAAGATAAAATTGTCAGCACCAATATTGTTGATCAGCCGATCCAGCTTGTTACCGAAATATCGTCAGCCACATATGTTTCGTTTAGCACCTTTAATAGTGCATTCCGATGTACTTCCGAGTTTAAGAGTAAAGCTAATACATAAATACGGGCTGGCTGTTTGTGTAGTTGCTCCACAACACTGTATTCACTGTGTTTCAAAACTTCAAAAACTCCTTTGCCTCCTCTTCTTTTATTGGTTCATTTACCAATGGCTCACTTCTACTGCTTTCCCTTTCCTCTGTTCTTTCTTCCAATTCTCTTCCCTGGACGACTCTGCTTGAGCATCATATCTTTTTCCGTTGCGCGTGTAAGAACCTGTTTCCTGATTTCTTTCTGCTTCTTTTCCCAAAATGGTCACATTACACCCGTAATTCCACGGCACCATTTTGTTATCCCTATAAGAGAATTTGATGGTTTCTGGATTACAATTTTCGGTGTTACCTGAGCCCTAACCTCATTACCTTAGGGCGTGAGATAATGACCACAGGATGATTTGGAGCCTTTGTTCCCAACTCTGTCGCGCATATGCTCCTCGCATCTTCGTAAACCTCATCTCCTTGTTATCCATCATGCTTTGAACCAAAGCCTTAAATCCTTCACATTCTTGGATTTCGTGCCCTATTTTATGGTGAAATTCACAATAATTTCCCATCTCATGCCCTTCCTCAGAATCTGAAATAACCAAACCTCTTTTCGCCATTTCTTTCCAGACCCGTTTCAATGGAGTTTTTACTTCAGCAATGTCAGTCTTGGCTTCTTCTCCCGTACCTCCGCTAACCATATTCACCCCTTTATCTGCGTGATTAGGTAACGGATTCTTTGCGTTAGGTGGTCGTCAAGTTTGACGACACCTAAATGATAAGTCCTTCTACTACCTTCTTGAAGGCAGTACAATTTCTATCGAGTGCCCAGAAATTCCCGCATGATAATCACATTGCGCGTTCATATCATACCATTTTGGATACGGGGGTTGTAGAGGACTCAAGTAACGAGGAGCAACAACATGTGCATCGAATAAAGTCTGATACAACTCCTTGTATGACATCGGGATTGGCGTGAATTGGGGCTTTTCAGTAGTTTGCCTAGCTCCCGGCTTTGTCTTGATGATCCCTGTTGATTAGCAACCACTTTCTTTGGTTGATTCACGGTAATTGACCTACCATAAGCATTCACATTATTCACTTCATTTTCTCTTTTCCTCGGGGTGCCCTCTATATTTTCTCCTCCATCTATTTTCCACTTTTAATGGCATGCTCAATCATTTCACCATTCATGATTATATCCGAGAAATTTTTTGAAGCGCTTCCCAATGTGAGCGATGAACGGGCTTTCAAAGTATTAATAAAAAGCGTCGTCATCTCTTTTTCCAAAAGCGGTGGTTGCACCTGAACCGCCACCTCTGCGCATATTGTTGAAGCTTTCGTTCGATTTCTTCTCTAAATTTTCAGGTTATCCTGTCAGGCATCATTTCTGAGACATGATTATATTGTCTCAGGAAAGCCTGTGCTAATCCTCCAAGTAGCAATTTTAGCTCGGCTCACTGATTGTACCACTTTGACGCCGCTCCCGTAAGACTTTCCTGAAAGTAATGTATTAATAATTGATCATTATTAATATGCCCGTCATTCTTCTACAAAACATAGTAATATGGGATCCTGGGCAACTAGTCCCGTTGTATTTCTCAAATTCCGGCATCTTAAATTTGTAAGGGAGCACCAAGTCCGGAACCAAGCTCAGATCCTTTGCATCTATTCATAGCTTTCGATGCTTTCTATTGCCCTAAACTTCTCTTCTATACATTTCCATTTCTCTCAATTGTTTTGGAAATTCTCTTTCGCCTTGTCCTTTCAACCTCTCGTCAAATCTGGGACACAATATTTTCGGCTATACCGGGATTAAAGCCGCTCGGGTTGAAATTCATGGGATTGAGCATCGCTTGGAACTGCTGGGGCCTAACCGACAAGGGTCTCTGCGGATGCAGCTCAGTCTGTATTGCGCATGCGAGGGTGAACCTGGAGGATAGTGGTTCACCATTGTTTCTTCTTCACTAACAATCACAGGACCTTTACCCTTATCTACTCCCTTCAATAATTGCGTCATCTTAGCCACCAGATCATTTTGGGACTCCTCATCTTTTGCACCATGTCCGCTGAATCTTTTCTATTTGCTCTTTCATTTGCGCCTGCAACTGGTCTTGCATTTCTCTTTGAAGTCGCTCTAGCTTCTCCAACCTTTGGTCCTAATTTTTGTCTTAGCTCGGGTGCGTAACTTTGTTGGTTTTCCAGGTTAACTGAAATGATTTATCGATTAGGTTTTTTTAATGTCATTATGCATATGATGTGTGCAATGCATGAAAAAATGCAAAGAAAAGAGGCACTGATTCTATTCAATTCATTAAAAACTTACTAATAAAGAGTTTTTAATAAAAATATGCTACATAAAGTATCGCAAGCTATTGCCACTATATACTTCAAACTTAATAGATCAGCCTGAACCGCTAGAGTTTGCAGATGATCAGCTACTTCGCGCACTTGAGTCACCGCCTCTCCATAATATAATCTCTTTTTCTAATCTGGCTCTTGAGACCGACGGAATTGTCTTGCCACTGCTCATTAATTTTCTTCCAGAAGCTTATCCGGAATTCACTATTTGCAATGCATTCTCTAGCCCTTCATTTGTCTTTTATTCTTCAATTTTGCTCTAAGCTGCCCTTAATTCAACCCGTGCATTACGATTACAGTACTGGTGAAGCGTTCTTCTAGTTCAGTTATCGGACCTTCAACTCGTCTTCTCGTCTTGGCAAACTAGTAGACTCTTTCCAATGCGACTTCTCGAGCCCGAGTATCCTGAATTTCTTTTCCCATTGATTAGCTTTCGTCTTTTTCCTCCTGAATTTCTTGTCGCATTGTTCTGTCGCGTTT
>NW_024402964.1:0-33144 GCF_007990345.1 Gossypium hirsutum | reverse complement strand
AGGTTCACAGAACGTGCTGGCCAAATTGCACAAGGCCCAATAACAAGATCAAGGCCCGACAAATGCGGTCCAAACTAAATGGGACCATTCAAGAGCTTGTTAGCAAGGCCTTAGATGTATACACGAGAGAACAAGAAAATCAAGATTCACTTTCTTGTTTTCAAGAAAATCAAGAAACCGAATCTTGGCCCAATTTTGCTGTTCGAAGAATTTCAAGAATCAAGAAATCAAGATTTCAAATCTGGAAATCTTGGTCAAGAAACCAAATCTTGCAGCAAAACGCATTGGATCTCCATTACGAGCGTCAACGACCCAATTTTGGTAGGAGATGGATCACGAGCCCAAATTCTTGAAGGCGAGGCCCAATAACCAAATCCAGCCCAATCAAGAAATTTCTTCATACTAGTTGAAATCAGGCCAAAATGTCAAAGGGCCCAATTCGTAAACATCCTACTTGTTTAATTTAATTTTTTAATCTTTAGGAGCATTACATGTAAAATTCGGCCCAAACAGCCCATATAAGTGCATGGCCGAATTTACCTTGTTATTTTATTAATTAGGTTTAATTTTTATTAGTTACTTGTGAGATTAGGATTTGTTGGAGGCCTATATAAGCATTGGCCAGCCACCCTTTGTAAACAACATCTTATTATTATTTTTTTCTATCAAATTTCAGATTTGTTGAGTGCAGAATTTTCTTTGGGGTTTTCTCCAAGAATTCTCTCTTGAGTTTTCTTTAGAAGTTGTTTAACAATCTTTTGATTGTGGAGCCATCTTCAACCTTCTTCTTGCCATCGATATTCTTTGGAGGGGAGATTAGAGCCGTTTGAAGGAATTTGTGAATTCTTTCGGGAATTCAAGGGTTCTTAGGACTTTTCTTTATTTCTTGCTGTTTCGATTTGTTTCTTTATTCCTACTTGTGCCGATTCATCATCTAATATTTTGCTGTTCTTGTTTGTGTTTCATCCTTGATTCAAACTCCAAGAACTCTTCATTTAATCGGTTCTTTTATTGGCCACATATAATCGACTCAAAATTCCCCAAAATTTAGGGTTCTTGCCGTTTTCTATTTCTTCTTGTTGGGTGAAATTCAGCTGCTGAAATTTGGGCAATTCATATTGGGTGTTCAATTGGACCAATCGCAACTTAAATTCACTTCTTGAACTGTTCAATTTCACCTATTTCTTTCTTTTTTTTTTCCGCCCAATCCCTAATCTTCCAATTAAAATCTGATTGTTTCATCTACTTACTGTTTGGTGTTCTTGGCAGATTCGGCTTGTGGGAGTTATTCTTGGGAATCATTTCGGGTTCTTGGTTTCAAGAAACCTCTTTCATAAGTGTTTCGTTCCTTGATTAGATCTTGCTGATTTTTAGGGTTCTTATTCCAGATTTTAATTTTTCCAGATTTAATCTCGTTCTTTGTTTGATTTCAGATCTGTTCGTTAGAGCTTTCTAGGAGTTTCTCTGACTTGGCAACTCGATCTTGGTCCGCGCATTCTCTATCATTTGGTATCAGATTTTGGGCGTTTTGGGTGTTCTTGGTTGATTTCTAAACTGATCTCTATTTTTTAAAGCATAAACAGCAGTTTACCCAGAAAAATTGTTCAAAAAAATTCATTTGAGTGGGTAAACGTTGTCTGATTGATCTAAATTTTACATACATGTTTTGGCACTTGATTGAATATAAAAAATTATTCCGCAAAAAAAAGTCAAAAAATCAAAAAATACGAAATTCAATAAAAATTAAAAAAAGATTCAGCGGGTTGAATTTGGTGCCCAAAATTTCCAGATAAAAATTCAATATATAAGGACATTCCAGATTTAATTTCGTGATTTTTGGAGATCGGAACACCTCAAACGAAGTTGTCAAGTTACTCCGCAGTTTTTCGAGTTTTCTGTTTTCAGCAATTTTTATTGATTCTTAGCTGTAGGTTTTCATTTGTTTACCTTTATTCTTCCTTTACGTTATCTAACACCTTCTTGTTTCTTGTGTTAGTAGGATTTAAATGTGTGCACAACTTCTTCCTCGGTGCAACACGAATCAATTGGTGTCTCGTCAGTTTTTGGCATCCTAGTGCAAATTAGGATTCTTTGGTAGTTTGGTTCACACTCTCTAATTGGTTGATATAAACTCTGATAAAGAACTCACAAGATTGAATTCGACCTCATTGAGAATTTGATTTTTTCTTTTTGAGTGATTAACGGTGAGGTTTGATAACTTTTATTTTTGAGTGTTGAGTGTTTATTTTTGCAGTTTTTTTGGAAGATGTCTAAAGATGACCATAATGATACACTTATGGAAGTCCAACAACAGTTAGAAGGACACCTGCTGCAATCACACAAATAAATGCTACCCTTCAAGCATTGAATACTACTTTGAATGAGGTACGAATGAATCAAGAACTTCAATATCGAGATCCAATCAGGGAAGATAGGAATAACCAGCCCCATAGGCGCGGCCCTCGACGTGTCCTAGAATGGATGATGATTTTCATGATCGTGGACAACCTTCTTTGGCAAAACCGAAATTCACAATTCCCCAATTTCGTGGTAAGAATGATCCTGACGCTTATTGTGAATGGGAATCTAAGATTGAACTCATGTTTCGGTATTATAAATGTCCGGATGATGAAAAGGTAGCGTTAGCAACACTGGAATTTTCTGATTATGCATTAAGTTGGTGGACTCAACTTGGGGTAAACCGCCATCGGAATTATGAAGGTGAGATTTCGACATGGGATGAGTTGAAACAGATTATGCGTAAAAGGTTTATTCCACCTCACTACTATAGAGAAATTAAAACAAAGTTGAGAAGACTTATCCAAGTAATAGGACAGTGGATGAATATTTTAAAGAGATGGAGATGCTCATTCAGAGAGCTAATGTGGAGGAAGATGAAGAAACAACTATGGTTCGATTCATTGATGGTTTGAACAGGCCGATAGCTAATACATTGAGGCTACAAACTTACATTGATTTGGAAGAAGCAGTTCACAAAGCCATTGAGATCGAGCAACAATTAAAGGAACAAAGGTTTGGGTCCTTCTCTACTTCACAATATTATCGAGGTAACAATTCCAATTCTGATTTTAAGAGTTCAGAACCACCTTTTGTTACTAACAAGTCTTCTTGAGTAATGGAAGTAAACAATCAGATTGGAAAAAGGGCTCCTGCAAAAACGCAAACACCTTCTAAGCAGCCCAATTTAGGTGATTCGAGTGCGAAGAGGACTCGTGAGATTGAATGCTTTAAGTGCAAAGGGCGTGGTCATTATAGTAGAGAATGCCCTAACACGAGATTACTTCTTCTAAAAGATAACGGTGAGTACACTTCCGACTCTGATAATACAGATCCAGATATGCAGAACTTGTGGATGACAGTGATAATGGCGACGAGTTGGTCGAACCACCAAAGGAAGGGGACTTTGCTAATTTCAATGCCTTGTAGTTCGTCGAACTCTTAACATTCAGATGAAAGATGATGATAGCCAAAGGGCCAATATTTTCCATTCTCGGTGTTTTATTAAAGGTAACTTATGTTCACTCATTATTGATAGTGGTAGTTGCTCGAATGTAGTGAGTAGTTATTTGGTGGATTCTTTAAAGTTGCCTTGTACCAAACACCCTAAGCCATATCACCTTCAGTGGCTTAATGAATGATCCGAAGTTAAAGTTACGAAACAGTCCTTGGTCACTATTAAACTCGGCAATTATGAGGATGACGTATGGTGTGATGTAGTCCCATGCATGCGGCACACTTGCTCCTTGGACAACCTTGGCAATTTGATCGCGATGTTACACACCAAGGTAAACTTAATCGATACTCCTTGTATTTAAAGGCAAGAAATTCACTTTTGCTCCTTTAAATCCTACTGATATATATAAAGATCAATTGAGGATGATAAATTTTGTGAGGGGGTAAGGGAGAAAGAGCAAGTACAAAGACAGAGAGAAAGAGGCTAATAGTAGTGGAAAAAGTCAAAATTTAAAAGCCCAAAGGTGAGTGATTCCTCTAGTGGTAAATGAGCGGAAAAAATCTTTGGCAACAAAAAAAGATGTGAAAAGAGCCCTACTTAATAAACAGCCTTGTATCCTTGTGAGGTTTAGGCAAAATTATTTATCTTTATCTAACATTAACGAAAATTTGCCTAGTGTGTTTCAATCTCTTTTGCAGGATTATGAGGATGTTTTAGTGAGGCCCTAAAGGTTTACCACCTTTACGAGGGATAGAACATCAAATTGACTTAGTACCGGAGCTTCAATCCAAATCGACCAGCCTATAGATGCAATCCCGAGGAGACAAAGGAATTGCAAAGGCAAGTGGAGGAATTACTAGACAAAGGGTACATTCGTGAGAGCCTAAGTCCTTGTGATGTTCCTGTCTTATTGGTGCCAAAGAAAGATGGTACGTTTCGTATGTGTGTTGATTGTCGCCCAATCAACAAGATAACGGTAAAGTATCGACACCCAATCCCTAGACTTGATGATATGCTTGTGAATACATGGTTCAATAATATTACAAAAATTGATTTAAAAAGCGGTTATCATCAATTCAAATGAGGGAAGGGGATGAATGGAAAACAGCTTTTAAAACAAAATTTGGATTGTATGAATGGTTAGTTATGCCTTCGGCCTTACTAATGCACCTAGTACATTTATGAGATTAATGAATCATGTTTTGAGGCTACATTTGGGTAAATTTGTAGTAGTTTACTTTGATGATATTTTAATTTACTCAAAGTCATTAGATGATCATGTTTTCCATGTTCGAACCGTTTGGATATTCTACGAACTGAAAGATTATTTGCCAACCTTGATAAATGCACATTCTGTTGTGATAAACTAATATTCTTAGGTTTCATAGTTAGTGCTCAAGGTATTCATGTCGACGAGGACAAAGTTAAGGCAATTAAGGAGTGGCCGACTCCTAAATCGGTAACTGAGGTGAGATCTTTCCATGGTTTAGCCAGTTTTTATAGACGATTTGTGAAAGATTTCTCTACTATTGTTGCCCCATTGACTGAAGTTATAAAGAAATCAGTGGGTTTCAAATGGGGTGAAACCCAAGAAAAAGCTTTTCAAACTCTAAAAGCTAAGTTATGTTCTGCTCCTTTGCTTAAATTACCTGATTTTGCTAACACTTTTGAACTTGAGTGTGATGCTTCAGGAATTGGAATCGGCGCCGTTTTAATGCAAGATAAGCAACCTATTGCTTATTTTAGTGAGAAATTGAACGGTGCACAGTTAAATTACTCGACTTATGACAAAGAACTATTGGCATTAGTTCGTGCACTTCAAGTATGGCAACATTATTTGCTGCCTAATGAGTTTGTCATACATACAGATCATGAGTCTCTTAAATGGTTAAAGGGACAAGGTAAGTTGAGTAAAAGACATGCCCGATGGGTAGAATTCATTGAAACATTCCCTTATGTGATTCAATATAAAACAGGCAAAGATAATGTAGTCGCAGATGCTTTGTCTAGACGATATACTTTAATAACTACATTGAATGCTAATGTCTTAGGGTTTGAACATATTAAAGAGTTATATGATGATGATACTGATTTCAGCCATATCTATAAGAATTGTGGACATACTGCTTTTGAAAAATTTTATCTTGTAGATGGCTTTCTTTTTCGTTTAAACAGGTTATGCATACCAAAGTGTTCCATGAGAGAATTGTTGATTCATGAAGCCCATAGTGGGGACTAATGGGACATTTTGGAGTGGCCAAAACACTAGACATATTGCAAGAACACTTCAATTGGCCACATATGAAGAAGGATGTGGAAAAGGTATGTTCCAAGTGCATTATATGCAAACAAGCCAAATCTAAGGTAATGCCTCATGGCCTTTACACTCCTCTACCGATTTCTACTTCACCTTGGGTAGATTTATCCATGGATTTTATTTTAGGTTTGCCTCGAACAAAAAAAGGAAGAGATAGTATATTTGTTGTTGTTGACAGGTTTTCAAAGATGTCACATTTTATTCCTTGTCACAAAACAGATGATGCTACACATGTGGCAGACTTATTCTTTAAAGAAGTGGTAAGACTTCATGGCATCCCTAAAACAATTGTTTCTGATAGAGATGTCAAATTCCTTAGCCACTTTTGGAAGGTATTGTGGGGTAAGCTTGGTACTAAATTACTTTATTCTACTACATGTCACCCCCAAACTGATGGTCAAACTGAAGTAGTTAATCGAATCTTAGGGACTCTATTACGAGCTGTTGTGGGAAAGAACATTAGAAATTGGGAAGAATGCCTACCATTCGTTGAATTTGCATATAATAGATCTATTCATTCTACAACTGGTTATTCCCCATTTGAACTTGTTTATGGTTTTAACCCACTAACAGTACTTGATCTTGCGCCATTACCTCTTGAACACGTTACGAATTTAGATGGCGAACAGAAAGCTGAGTTGGTGAAATCCTTACATGAGAAGCCTAGACAGCGAATAGCCAAAACAAATGATGCCAACACCAACAAACCAAACAAGGGGCGCAAACGGGTTGTACTAGAACCCGGAGATTGGGTTTGGGTCCATTTGAGGAAAGAACGATTTCCTACAAAAAGGAAGACTAGTTGGACCCAAGGGGCGATGGGCCTTTCCAAGTACTCGAGCGGATCAACGATAATGCCTATAAAATTGATCTACCTGGTGAGTACAATGTAAGTTCTACTTTTAATGTGGCTGACTTGTCCCCATTTGATTTTTCAGATTCGAGGACGAATCTTTTGAGGAAGGGGGGAATGATACGAGTCATAAAGGCCCAATCCAAGTTCAAGAACGTGCTGGGCTCAAATTGCCACAAGGCCCAATAACAAGATCAAAGGCCTGACAAATGCGGTCCAAACTAAATGGGACCATTCAAGAGCTTGTTAGCAAGGCCTTAGATGCATACACGAGAGAACAAGAAAATCAAGATTCACTTTCTTGTTTTCAAGAAAATCAAGAAACCGAATCTTGGCCCAATTTTGCTGTTCGAAGAGATTTCAAGAATCAAGAAAATCAAGATTTCAAATCTTGGAAATCTTGGTCCAAGAAACCAAATCTTGCAGCCAAAACGCATTGGATCTCCATTACGAGCGTCAACGACCCAATTTTGGTAGGAGATGGATCACGAGCCCAAATTCTTGAAGGCGAGGCCCAATAACCAAAATCCAGCCCAATCAAGAAATTTCTTCATACTTAGTTGAAAATCAGGCCAAAATGTCAAAGGGCCCAATTCGTAAACATCCTACTTGTTTAATTTAATTTTTTAATCTTTAGGAGCATTACATGTAAAATTCGGCCCAAAACAGCCCATATAAGTGCATGGCCGAATTTACCTTGTTATTTTATTAATTAGGTTTAATTTTTATTAGTTACTTGTGAGATTAGGATTTGTTGGAGGCCTATATAAGCATTGGCCAGCCACCCTTTGTAAACAACATCTTATTATTATTTTTTCTATCAAATTTCAGATTTGTTGAGTGCAGAATTTTCTTTGGGGTTTTCTCCAAGAATTCTCTCTTGAGTTTTCTTTAGAAGTTGTTTTAACAATCTTTTGATTGTGGGAGCCATCTTCAACCTTCTTCTTGCCATCGATATTCTTTGGAGGGGAGATTAGAGCCGTTTGAAGGAATTTGTGAATTCTTTCGGGAATTCAAGGGTTCTTAGGACTTTTCTTTATTTCTTGCTGTTTCGATTTGTTTCTTTATTCCTACTTGTGCCGATTCATCATCTAATATTTTACTGTTCTTGTTTGTGTTTCAGCCTTGATTCAAACTCCAAGAACTCTTCATTTAATCGGTTCTTTTATTGGCCACATATAATCGACTCAAAATTCCCCAAAATTTAGGGTTCTTGCCGTTTTCTATTTCTTCTTGTTGGGTGAAATTCGGCTGCTGAAATTTGGGCAATTCATATTGGGTGTTCAATTGGACCGAATCGCAACTTAAATTCACTTCTTGAACTGTTCAATTTCACCTATTTCTTTCTTTTCTTTTTTTTTTGCCGCCCAAATCCCTAATCTTCCAATTAAAAATCTGATTGTTTCAATCTACTTACTGTTTTGGTGTTCTTGGCAGATTCGGCTTGTGGGAGTTCATTCTTGGGAATCAATTTCGGGTTCTTGGTTTCAAGAAACCTCTTTCATAAGTGTTTCGTTCCTTGATTAGATCTTGCTGATTTTTAGGGTTCTTATTCCAGATTTTAATTTTTCCAGATTTAATCTCGTTCTTTGTTTGATTTCAGATCTATTCATTTAGAGCTTTCGTAGGAGTTTCTCGTGACTTGGCAACTCGATCTTGGTCCGCGCGCATTCCTCTATCACAATCGAAACTTCTCTCCTTAGCTTTGGTGTTCAGTCATGAAAATGGAAGAAAGAAGATGATGAATGTCCTTTTTTTCTTTTCTTTTTTTTATTTGTTTAATTTATCATATAATTAACTAATAATAATATTATAACATACATATATATTACAATTTAACATTTAACCGTCCACTACTAGCAAAAGGTCTAATTTCCTTATTAGCCCTTCCACATTTATTAGTTAAGCTATTAAATCATCTAAATGCAATAATTACTAAGTTTTACGCATTTTACAATTTAGTCCTTTTTCTTTAATTAGCTATCTAAATGTTAAAATTTCTTAACCAAATTTTAACACGACTCTAATTGATACACGCACGTGAATGATTGAAGGTCATTCGAGTTCATTAAGTGGACTAAACTCTAAGTTGCCTATTTCAAGAGAGGATCCAATTGAAATTCTCATCGGGTTTATAACATGTGCTAGATCAAAGAAGTTTAAAGGGGCGATGATGGGCCTAATTCAGCAAGTTTGGGCTGAACATGAGATGTCCAACCCTTATTGGACCCAAAATAACATCCCATGTCCATACAATGTTTTGCATGTGGTTGTTTGTTTAGTTTAATTAATTTTTCAGCTTTTAATTATGTCTTGTTTATTATATGCATCTTTAATTAATGTTTTGCATTATTAATCAACATCTTTTAATTGTGACATGCACTATGTGTTCTGCATTTAATAAAGTCATGCATTATGTAACTCTCATGTTATTTAAGTTTACATCATAAATTATGACATGCATTATGTAACTCCCATGTTAGTTAAAGTTTGCATCATTAAATTAAGTCATGCATTAAGTAACTCATTTGTTCATTTAGTTTACATCTTAAACCATGCATTTAAGCATCTTAGTTGTTAAATATGTTTGAGTTTGTTTATATAAGTATGTTATTTAATTTGGCTGTTACTTTTTAATGCATAAGTTATAGTGTGTTTAATTTTTCTTAAATAAATTAATTGTGTGTTCAATAGTTTGTTGTAGGAAAGTCCAAAAGGTTGGTAACATATTTTAAAGCTATAATAAGGCTGTTCGTTTGCCAAGAAGAATTAAATACTGTCACATTCAAATGGCTGTTCAGTTTTGGCATAAAAGAGTGTGCATTTGGTCACTTAATAAAAGGAATGTTTTTAGTGGATATTGAAGCACTCAAAGCTCATTATGGTGGCTGTTCAAAGGGACCAAGAGTGGCTCTTCAAGTCTGATCGGTTTCATGTACTCAAAGCTAGTTATGGTGCCAATAAAAGAGATGATGAATACACAAGCATTAAGTCATTTGGTTAAGGGAAAATGAAGGGACATCAAGCAACACATTTAAAGGACCATTAAGCCTTCATCAAGTGAAGAGGCATGACTTTTCAGCTATGCATGAATCAAGTGAAAAGACATGACTCTTTTGTTTCCCATTAAGAGTTATAACCAAATTTTAATATTTTGTTAATAGCTGGTATGAATGTTGAATTTGAATAGTCATATTCGTGCCTGTAAATTGCTTGTAAAAGGACAATGTTAAGGTAAGACTATGTTGAATAAATGTTGATTGAATTTTTTTGAGTTTTGTGTGAGAATTCTATCTCTTTGTTCTTGGTCTAACTTACTTGGACTTATCAAGGTTCTTTTGAACTTATCACTTCTATCCTTTCTTTCTTTGTTCTGAAGTATGGCGTTCTAACATACTGTTGGTTCCTATTTTGCTAAATAGCAGGTCATAGTTTAATTCTTCTTCAAAGACTTGTTTGTTATTTCACTATATAGAAATTGGGTCATGATCATTTATATCGATGGTTCTTTTCTAAGTGTTTAATTCGTGCAAGTCATCCTCTCGAAACCTTCTTTGTTGTTTTCATTCAACCTAGTTTCCATTACTCACAATTTCATTTTAAATTCCAACTTGAAACGATACTGAAATTAGACGATCGAAAAATTCAGCGCCTTGTAATTGAATTCACGAATACGAGCACACATCACTAATGATTCCGTAAATATTCTATAAATAATATTTACGAGTCAACACGATGAAAATTTGTGGTCCCGGAACCACTATTTCGTCACAACTGAAAATTAGGTTGTTAGAGTATCATACTTAACATATATCTTATTAGCATGCGTACATAATTTATATTTTATGCAAATAGAATATCAAAAATCATGATTTATGGCCTAATTTATATCATACGAACCTTACAGGAAGCCCACATTCAACTCATACATTGAATACGGCTCTAGGAAAAATTCTAGTTTTTGGGTCCACACACCCGTGTGGCCTACAAGGTTAGCCCATGTAGCCAACACGGCCCAATTAGCTCAGACAATGTGACTCACATGGTCTGGCATACTAGCACATGGCCGTGTGGCGCCAACAGTCCCAATTTTCAGCTTTTGCTGTTCGCTATTTTCTCGGGTTTTTGTTACACACCTAGTCATTTTTCGATGCCAATTTAACAAACGCAATTCCAACACCTTAAAACGTCATCCAAAAAAATCAATGAACGATGATATACCAAATTCAAACACTAAATTCGACCTTAACACCAAACATAATAGTCCCTTCAAAGCATTCGATTGCTTACCACGCTTGCAGCAGTATTTCCTAAAGCCCATTATACGCTGAATAAGTAAATGCTAAAACAATCCTCACCTACAATAGGCCATTAACAATCAAAATAGAACTAAAGACGCACTAGAACCATCCATCTTACACAAAACCAAAAAAATAAATAACATACTATGGGAAAAATAAAAAGAAAAGAACGTGAATGACATGTACACAATGATGAACCTGTTAACTCTCATCCAAAACGCACAACACAAGGGTCAACAGAAAAATAGAGTCTCCATAATAATAGTTAGAAACAAAATAGAGAAGAGATCAAAATAGAGAAAAGAAGAAGGAATATTTTGGGAAAAGAAAATGTTAGATTAATTTCAACAACTCTAGAAAACTAACGTGAAAAACAAAATATGGGAAAAAGTGGGGAAGTGGGGAACATGGAAGAGAAATTAGGAGATAATTCTTTTTTTTTAAAACACCCACTGACTCCTAATAAATCTGATTAGTTATCCTTATCAGAATTTGCCGAGAGTTTAAACAAAAACAATTCCTACTTTGAATATTTAGAGATTCAAACACAAGACCAAAGGGTAAGTTGACACCTTACCACTAAACCAATAAGCTCTTTCTTATCATCAGTTAAGCAAAAATAATACTTAACCTATAAGCTCAATGATAGGAGTTTGGGAAAAAATTAACAAAATTCATGGAATAAGATTTGAACTCAGGATCTCACACACATAAGCATAACACTTAACCACTAAACCAAATTAATTTCCTTTAACATAATTTCACATTACAATTTCTTCTAACCCGGTTTTTGGGATGTGACATTAAAGTGAGGGAAAAAATGGTAAATTTCTCGACGAGAGTATTTTTGGCATTTAACATACATTATTAATAAAATATTAAAATTAATAAGCGTGTATGGTGATGAGATGAAATTTGAGCCATTAGATCTTATTTTGGCACCTTGATTAAATTCTAAACACACGAATAAATAAAAGAAAAAGTGGGCTTTGACTCTTTGACTATTTTCTTGATTTTTATCTATAATATATATAAAAAGCATGAGTTTGGAAAAACTTTTGAACTGACGAAAAGGCCCTTTATTATTATTAATTATATTACTAATTTGACATTAGAATAATAATTTATTTGTATTATTATGTGATAATAATAAAAACATTATTAATTAATATGATAGTATATTAATGTAAAATTAATTAATTTTGGCCATATATTTTAAAAGCTCTACTTAAATAAATAACATAATATATTATTAATTAGTAAAACTATAAACATAAATGGATAAATTTAAAAATGTAAATCCATTTTGAATAAAATAAATATAATTTATATATATAAATATGATAACAATTAATAATATTAAAATCAATTTTGTATAATTAATAAAAATAAATGTATGAGATTAACATTATATATAAAAAGATAATATCAATATATTGGTAGTCTAATCTATAATGTGTAAATTTATTTATTTATTTATTAATAATGTTTTCATTATCAATGTAATAGTTATTATCATTAAATTAGACTTTGGATCCATATTAAATTACACTTATTATTTTAGATTAATTATTACTTAATTAGTGTTACAATTATATATCAATTAAAACTAATTTTTAACACTATAAATGTATGAATTAGTTGGGCATTTTAATTCAAAAGAATATTATAAAGTTACTAGAAAAATCACATTTTAGATTATATTTCCATCACAAAAAAAATTATGATTTTCATTATTATATGAGATGTTTAGTTATTATTTGATATTCAATAGTTTTACTATTATTTTATTTTAATAATATTTACATAATTGTGAATATTGTTTACCATTATACTAAGGATATGATCCCGCATTGCAAGATTTAGTTTTTATTAATTTAATATTGCTATAAAATAAAAATGCATAAAGTAAAGAACAAAGAAAATAGGATAGCAAAATAGATAGCGTATTTTTATTGATCAATCGAAATATTTACAAAATTTCTCTAAAGTCTCTATTTATAGGTATAAGAAGTAGAAATGAAGTAGAGATCTACTTCTAATGACTATTAGAATTTAAAGTACATCAAAACTTATCTTGATCTTGATGGACATCCACTTAATAAGATATTCATAACACTCCCCTTGGATGTCCATTGGTAGGTAATGAGTCTCGTTAAAACCTTACTAAGATAAAAACCCTATGGGAAAAAATTTCTAGTGAAGGAAAAAGAGTACACATATCTATAATATGCACAATGTGCTGTTTCATTAAAAACCTTATCAGGAAAACCCAATGAGACAAAACCTCGGTTAAAGGAAAAAGAGTACAACGCGTATTTACTCCCCCTCATGAAAACATCACATAATACCTCATATTATATGTATTCAATGTGACAGCCCAAAATTGACCCTAGTCGGGAAGTGGTTTCGGGACCACAAGACCGAGTCGTAAAAATAATTACTTGCTATATTCTATGCTTATTATGTGTGAACATGAGTATGTGGAAGTTTCACTCCCTAATTTTACCAATTGCATGAGAAATTATTAATTGGGATCGATTTGAGACATGGTAAAAATATGATAGTCTAATTTAAAATGGTCTATTAGTGCATGTACCAAAAAGAGTGGTTTTGCATGTCAAATTGCCCAAAAGATGATGGGTGGCCGGCCAAGGAGTGATGGTGCTCCACTTATTCTAATTTATTATGTTTTGTTTAGTTAACAAATGACTTAAAATAATTATAATAAAATGGAATGAAAGAGAAAAAGGGAAGAGGAGTGTTCATATTCTTCTCTACCTTGCCAAAACCGAAACCAAAGAAGAGAAAAAGGAAAATTCTCATTTAGGCAATTCGGCACTACTTCTTGCTAGTAGGAGGTAAGTTTTGAAGTGTTAGTTAAATCTTCTTATATGTTTAAGTTAATTTGTGAATGTATTTTGACAATATTAAGAAAAATTCAAACTTTTATGATGGTTGGGCACTAAACCGTGTATCAAAGTACTAGAATTAGTAGTTGTTTACATGTATTATTGAATGAGTAGAAGATAGAATGGGGTTTAAAGGGAAGGTTCATTTGATTTATTTTGTCCTTGTATGAAAAGTGGTTCATTGTTAAGGCCGAATGAGTCATGCTAGATTAGTTAAAAAAAATGTTCATGCTATGAGGTAATTTGAATAATTGACCGAAACATGGAAGGAATGGCAAGATTTATAAATTATGTTTTAGGGTGAAAGGTATAATGAAAGTTGTATTAAGTTTAATGTGCATACTTTAGTCTAAGTGTTGAGGAGTATTCGGCTAAGATAGTTAAAATGTGGGTGTTGCCGATTTTTAAATTTAGATTATGGGAGTGGCTATAATGGGCATTAAGATGTTGAACTTAAGAAATTAGAAGTATATGAACTTGATAGTATTTAAAAGATAGTACGAATAAATGGGGAGCTTTTGCTAGTTTAGAAGTATACGGTCAAAATGTTTATGAAGTGAAAAAAAAAAAGTGTTGAATGACAAAATGATGACCAAATGTTATTTTGATAATGATAATGCATTCGGCTTTGAGATGTAATCTAAACATTAGTTGAAATTTTGATATTTGGAACAAGGAGGGTTGCAAGAAGAAGTGGAATCATTAAATTTACATATTTATGAATATCTTGCAAGATAAATTAAACTATTAACTTATTTATTCTAGCTCAAGAATCCAAAGGAGGGGAAACAAGCAAAGGCAAAGCCAAGAATATTGAGTAGTCGATTGGGAAGCATTCCATCCGACTTAAGGTAAGTCATTAAGCATATATTTGGTATTAATTCAAATGGTTATAACATCTATGTAATGATGCTAAATGGAATGAATAAATATATATATACATGTATGTATGTGATGATGAAATTGTTGAACGAAAAGAAAAGAGGTGAGATGTGTTGAGTTGTTAATCTCGGCACTAAATGTGCGGGTATAACCATTTATGACCATGAGATTGGCGCTAAGTGTGCGGATTTAAATTGTACAGCACTAAGTGTGCGAGTTGGACTATGTAGCACTAAGTGTGCGAATTGACTATGTTGCACTAAGTGTGCGAATTGACTATGTAGCACTAAGTGTGCGAGTTTGATTATGTAGCACTAAGTGTGCGAGTTGACTATATAGCACTGAGTGTGCAGACTTAATATACATCCTTGAATCATTATGGACACTATGTGTGCGACACTATTGAGTCGATCATGGACAGCGGATCGGGTAAGTGTCTTGAGTTCATGGCTAATAGGTGCTATGTCTATACTTGGTGTTGAGCTTGGTAAGTTTGAACCTATGTGACAAATATACTTGAAGTCACGTACATAAAATTTCTCGTAGAATGGGTGAAAGGCCGTTTAGTTGTATGTTTGTAACGAAAATAAAATGATTTATGAAAATGCCTCGGATATCCTATTGATGAGTATGTGGATTGTGAATGCATAAATTGGTATGAAATTGAACCGATAGGTTGGAGGAACTAGAGTATGGTTCGGAATGGATGGAGTAATTAGCCTCGTTCCATTTTGTTTTCTCTTGTGATAATGTTATTGATGGATGGTAGTGCATAGCTTATGACTTACTGAGTTATCAACTCACTCGGTGCTTCCTTGTCACCTATTCTAGGTTTCTTGGACACATCTCTTTTGCGTGGTCGGGCCGTCATCGAAGTCATCACACCGGATAGCAAGTTTTGGTACTTTCTTCTTAGTCGGCTTAGGTGAACATTTCGGCATGTATAGGCTATTATGTTGTGTTTGAACTTTGGTATGTAAACTTTTAGCCATGCGAAAATGGCATAAATGTTCGGTTGGGTTTGGTTTCATAACGTTAGGTCGTAAATTTTGATGATTCGACCTTTTTATGCCATATGTCATGGTTAATTGTTTTGGTGTTAAAATTTATGATATGGCAATAATGTAGTAGGGAGAAGTTGACAATGATTAGCCTTGGCATGGTTAGTCATGATCATAATTTGTGATATGCATGAGGAATTATTAGTTGGATCAAGGAGTAAACATGAAGTGGGCATGGTTGCCTTCGTAACAAATGCTGGCAGCAGCAGTGACATGAGATTGAAAAATCACTAAAAATAGTAGGAATGGAATTGATTGATGAATAAATTATGTAATCGAAGCTAGATGACTCTATTTTCATATAGAAGTAAGGAAAAGATCATATGGACAGTATGTTAAGAGAAAATCAGGTTCTCGTGGGACAGGGCCAAAACGGTTTCTGGATTCCCTGCTCCGACTTTGGAAATTCATTATAAATTAACCAGAGATAATTAGGAGTCGTACCATATATGTATAGATTCCTCTCTGAGTCTAGTTTCTACAGAAACAAACGGCATCAGTATTGAAGTTCTTTACAGGGAGATATCCAGGTCGTAACGCGCAAAGGTCAGTGTAGTTGACCCCAGTAACTTGGGAGAATTTGACTAATAAACTGTACTAATTGGCCCAACCAAAAATTCTAGAAAAAAACATGTAGATGGGAACATGAGTCTAGTTTCAGGTAAAAATCACGAAACTGATTTTCGAGTTGTGAAACTCAAGATATGATTTTTAAAGCGACAAGTACGCATATTAGGCAGTGTCTGGAAAATATCTTTATAAGGGGTTTATAGTCTGTTAACACCTCGTGTTCGACTCCGGTGTCGGTCTCGGGTTCGGGGTGTTACATTTAATTGGTATCAGAGCTATGGTTTAGTCGGTTCTAGGACTACCATAGCGCTTATGAGTCTAGCTATACATGCCTTAATGTTAATGTTTAAATGTGTGATGACTTCTGACGGTTGAAATGTTTTTGTTTTGATTAGTAAATGGATCCCGGTGTAGAAAGAACCCTAGCGGATGACGTTGAAAGCGTAGCGGCTGCTCCTGCACAAGGGACGCCGCCTGTTGAACCTCAGTCATCTGCGAATAATCAAGGTGAGGGGGTTAAACAAGCCTTCTTTACCATGATGAATGAGTGGGTCGCGCAATATGCCCGAACCAACCCGGCTGCCCAACAATTCCCGAATTTGAATAATCCACCCCAAGAGCCCGTAATGCCATCAGTCACTGATCCTGTGAGGCTGAGCAAGCCACCTGTAGACTTGATTAGGAAGCGCGGGGCTGAGGAGTTCAAGTCCATAGTTACTGATGATGCTGAAAGGGCCGAGTTCTGGCTTGATAACACCATTCGGGTGTTCGATGAACTGTCATGCACACCTGACGAATGTCTAAAATGTGCTGTATCTTTGTTACGAGACTCAGCCTACTATTGGTGGAGGACCTTGATTTCCATAGTCCCGAACGAACGAGTAACTTGGGACTTCTTTCAGACGGAATTTCGAAAGAAATATATTAGTCAACGGTTCATTGATCAAAAGCGTAAGGAATTCTTGGAACTCAAGCAAGGCCGTATGACAGTATCTGAATACGAACATGAATTCGTAAGACTCAGTAGGTATGCCCGGGAGTGTGTAGCTTATGAGGTTGCTATGTGCAAAAGATTCGAGGAAGGATTGAATGAAGATTTAAAGCTACTAATGGGTATTTTGGAAATAAAAGAATTCGTAACACTAGTCGAACGAGCCTGCAAGGCGGAAGAACTTGGAAAGGAGAAGAAGAAGGCTGAATTTGAAGCTAGAGACCATCGTAAAAGATCGACGGGTAAAGCTCCGTTCTCAGCTGTAAAGAAGTTCAGGGAGGACACTAATAAGTCGAGGACGACTGCGGGAATTTCCATCAGAGCAAGACCATCGACGGGCTCCCGAGCTACTTCGGTAGCTAGTGTGAGCAATAATCGTCAAGAGAAACCTGAATGTCCCCAATGCGGAAGACGACACCTAGGTGAATGTTGGGGTAAGTCTACTAACAGGGCCTGTTACGGATGCGGTTCGAAGGACCACTTCATTAGAGAGTGCACGGAGCTGGATGAGAAGAATAAGATTCAAGGTGCAAGACCTAGTGGAGTGACAACTAGGGGTAGACCACCGAGAATTTTAGGAGGTAGGAGTGGTAGTCAGAGAGGGGCCTCAGATACGACCGATCGAGCCGAGAACCGTACTCCTGCTAGAGCATATGCCATTCGCGCACGAGAGGAGGCATCCTCCCCCGACGTCATCACTGGTACCTTCACTCTCTTTGATACTAATGTGATTGCATTGATTGACCCTGGCTCTACTCATTCATATGTATGCGAAACCTTAGCATCCAGTAAGACTCTACCTGTTGAGTCTACTGAGCTAGTAATTCGAGTGTCAAACCCTTTGGGTCAATGCGTACTTGTTGATAAAGTGTGTAAGAGATGCCCTCTAATAATCCGAGAATCCTGTTTTCCGGCCGATTTGATGCTTTTGCCGTTTGACGAATTTGATGTTATTCTTGGTTTGGATTGGTTGACCGCGCATGATGCGGTTGTGAATTGCAAAAGCAAGACCATTGATTTGAGGTGCGCAAATAACGAGATAATCCGAGTTGAGTCTACGGACTTAAAGGGGTTGCCAGCTGTAATATCAGCAATGGTGGCCCAGAAATATGTAAGAAAAGGGTGCGAAGCATACCTTGCGTATGTACTTGATGACAAAGAGTTAGAAAAGAAACCCGAATCTGTGCAGGTGGTTTGTGAATACCTGGATGTTTTTCCTGAAGAGTTACCGGGTTTGCCACCTGTTCGGGAGATAGAGTTTGGTATTGAGCTTGTACCTGGAACTACGCCAATTTCGATAGCTCCGTATCGTATGGCACTAACCGAGTTAAAAGAGTTGAAAGCTCAGTTGCAAGAATTAATGGATAGAGGTTTCGTTCGACCAAGTTTCTCACCTTGGGGTGCACCAGTATTGTTCGTGAAAAAGAAGGACGGAACCATGAGGTTGTGCATTGACTATCGTCAACTGAATATAGTGACGATAAAGAATAAGTATCCGTTACCGCGTATTGATGATTTGTTTGATCAATTAAAGGGAGCATCAGTGTTTTCAAAGATAGATTTGAGATCGGGTTATTATCAGTTGCGGATTCGAGATTCGGACGTACCCAAAACTGCTTTCAGAACGAGGTACGGTCACTACGAGTTCTTGGTGATGCCGTTTGGGCTCACTAATGCCCCTGCGGTGTTTATGGATTTGATGAATCGGATCTTCAGACCATATTTGGATCGGTTCGTAGTTGTGTTCATTGATGACATCTTGGTCTATTCAAGAGATGAGACCGAACATGCTGAGCATCTGAGGCTAGTGTTACAAATTTTGCGGGATAAGCAGTTATATGCTAAGTTCAGTAAGTGTGAGTTCTGGTTAAGAGAGGTTAGCTTCTTGGGTCATGTGGTATCCGCATCGGGTATTCGAGTTGATCCGAGCAAAATTTCAGCCATACTTAACTGGAAGCCTCTGAGAAATGTTACCGAAGTCCGGAGCTTCCTAGGGCTCGCCGGTTATTACCGACGATTTGTCAAAGGTTTCTCGATGATAGCCACACCAATGACGAAGCTACTTCAAAAGGATGTTAAGTTTGAATGGACGGAGAAATGTCAGAAAAGTTTCGATCAACTGAAAACTCATTTGACTGAAGCTCCAATTTTAGTGCAACCCGAATCAGGTAAAGAGTTTGTCATCTATAGTGACGCATCCCTACTTGGGTTGGGTTGCGTATTGATGCAAGAAGGTAGAGTTGTGGCCTATGCGTCGAGACAATTGAAGCCACACGAGAGAAATTATCCGACCCATGACCTCGAACTAGCTGCCATCGTGTTTGCTTTGAAAATATGGCGACATTATTTGTTTGGTGAGAAGTGCCATGTATTTTCGGACCACAAAAGTCTCAAGTATTTGATGACTCAACGAGACTTGAATCTGCGACAAAGACGTTGGCTTGAGTTGTTGAAAGATTACGAGCTTGTCATTGATTACCACCCGGGAAAGGCTAATGTGGTGGCAGAGGCCTTAAGCCGGAAATCACTGTTTGCTTTGCGAGCGATGAATGTACACTTGTCTGTTCTACCTGACAATGTGTTAGTAGCTGAATTAAAAGCCAAACCATTATTGACTCATCAAATTCGTGAAGCTCAGAAAGTCGATGATGAATTGGTTGCAAAACGGGCTGAGTGTGTTCCGAACAAGGAATTGGAGTTTCAGATTGATGATGATGATTGTTTGAGGTTTAGAAGTCGTTTGTGTGTTCCAAGGAATTCGGAACTCATTTCGATGATTCTGAACGAAGCCCATTGTAGCCGAATGTCAATTCACCCGGGGAGTACGAAAATGTACAACGACTTGAAACGTCAGTTTTGGTGGCATGGTATGAAACGAGACATCTCCGACTTTGTTTCGAGATGTTTAATATGTCAACAAGTGAAAGCGGAACATCAAGTGCCTTCAGGGTTACTTCAGCCGATCATGATACCCGAGTGGAAATGGGACCGAGTCACAATGGACTTTGTGTCCGGACTGCCATTGTCAGCAAGTAAGAAGGATGCGATTTGGGTTGTTGTTGATAGGCTGACTAAGTCGGCTCACTTTATCCCCGTGCGTACGGATTTTTCATTAGATAAACTAGCCGAATTGTATGTCTCTCAGATTGTGAGATTACATGGAGTACCTATTTCTGTCGTGTCGGATAGAGATCCGAGATTTACCTCGCGATTTTGGAAGAAATTGCAAGAAGCTTTGGGTACCAAGCTGCATTTTAGCACTGCTTTTCATCCACAAACCGATGGTCAATCCGAGCGGATAATTCAGATACTTGAGGATATGTTGAGATGTTGCATCCTCGAGTTTAGTGGTTTATGGGAACGATATTTACCCTTGATCAAATTCGCTTACAACAATAGTTTCCAATCAAGTATTAAGATGGCACCTTACGAGGCCTTGTACGGTCGTAAATGCCGTACACCATTGTTTTGGACCGAGCTCGGTGAAAGTAAAATTTTCGGAGTTGATTTGATTAAAGATGCCGAACAGAAGGTAAAGGTAATCCGTGAAAGTCTGAAGGTAGCCACAGATCGTCAGAAATCGTATGCGGATCTGAAACGGAAGGACATTGAATATCAGGTGGGAGATAAAGTGTTCCTTAAAGTTTCGCCTTGGAAAAAGGTACTTAGGTTTGGCTGTAAAGGCAAGTTGAGCCCGAGATTCATTGGGCCGTACGAAATCTCTGAACGAGTGGGGCCGGTTGCATATAGATTGATTTTGCCCCCTGAACTTGAAAGGATACACGATGTCTTTCATGTTTCGATGCTTCGACGCTATAGGTCTGATCCTTCACACATAATTAGTCCGTCGGAGGTTGAAATTCGAGCCGATATGAGTTATGAAGAAGAGCCGATGTGTATCCTAGCTCGTGAAGTGAAGGAGTTGCGGAACAAAAGGGTTCCGTTAGTAAAGGTGTTATGGCTCAAACACGGGATCGAGGAAGCTACTTGGGAAACCGAGAGTTCGATGAAAGAACGATACCCAAACCTATTTACCGGTAAGCTTTTCGGGGACGAAAATTTCTTAAGTGGGGGAGAGTTGTGACAGCCCAAAATTGACCCTAGTCGGGAAGTGGTTTCGGGACCACAAGACCGAGTCGTAAAAATAATTACTTGCTATATTCTATGCTTATTATGTGTGAACATGAGTATGTGGAAGTTTCACTCCCTAATTTTACCAATTGCATGAGAAATTATTAATTGGGATCGATTTGAGACATGGTAAAAATATGATAGTCTAATTTAAAATGGTCTATTAGTGCATGTACCAAAAAGAGTGGTTTTGCATGTCAAATTGCCCAAAAGATGATGGGTGGCCGGCCAAGGAGTGATGGTGCTCCACTTATTCTAATTTATTATGTTTTGTTTAGTTAACAAATGACTTAAAATAATTATAATAAAATGGAATGAAAGAGAAAAAGGGAAGAGGAGTGTTCATATTCTTCTCCACCTTGCCAAAACCGAAACCAAAGAAGAGAAAAAGGAAAATTCTCATTTAGGCAATTCGGCACTACTTCTTGCTAGTAGGAGGTAAGTTTTGAAGTGTTAGTTAAATCTTCTTATATGTTTAAGTTAATTTGTGAATGTATTTTGACAATATTAAGAAAAATTCAAACTTTTATGATGGTTGGGCACTAAACCGTGTATCAAAGTACTAGAATTAGTAGTTGTTTACATGTATTATTGAATGAGTAGAAGATAGAATGGGGTTTAAATGGAAGGTTCATTTGATTTATTTTTGTCCTTGTATGAAAAGTGGTTCATTGTTAAGGCCGAATGAGTCATGCTAGATTAGTTAAAAAAAATGTTCATGCTATGAGGTAATTTGAATAATTGACCAAAACATGGAAGGAAGGGCAAGATTTATAAATTATGTTTTAGGGTGAAAGGTATAATGAAAGTTGTATTAAGTTTAATGTGCATACTTTAGTCTAAGTGTTGAGGAGTATTCGGCTAAGATAGTTAAAATGTGGGTGTTGCCGATTTTTAAATTTAGATTATGGGAGTGGCTATAATGGGCATTAAGATGTTGAACTTAAGAAATTAGAAGTATATGAACTTGATAGTATTTAAAAGATAGTACGAATAAATGGGGAGCTTTTGCTAGTTTAGAAGTATACGGTCAAAATGTTTATGAAGTGAAAAAAAAAATGTGTTGAATGACAAAATGATGACCAAATGTTATTTTGATAATGATAATGCATTCGGCTTTGAGATGTAATCTAAACATTAGTTGAAATTTTGATATTTGGAACAAGGAGGGTTGCAAGAAGAAGTGGAATCATTAAATTTACATATTTATGAATATCTTGCAAGATAAATTAAACTATTAACTTATTTATTCTAGCTCAAGAATCCAAAGGAGGGGAAACAAGCAAAGGCAAAGCCAAGAATATTGAGTAGTCGATTGGGAAGCATTCCATCCGACTTAAGGTAAGTCATTAAGCATATATTTGGTATTAATTCAAATGGTTATAACATCTATGTAATGATGCTGAATGGAATGAATAAATATATATATACATGTATGTATGTGATGATGAAATTGTTGAACGAAAAGAAAAGAGGTGAGATGTGTTGAGTTGTTAATCTCGGCACTAAATGTGCGGGTATAACCATTTATGACCATGAGATTGGCGCTAAGTGTGCGGATTTAAATTGTACAGCACTAAGTGTGCGAGTTGGACTATGTAGCACTAAGTGTGCGAATTGACTATGTTGCACTAAGTGTGCGAATTGACTATGTAGCACTAAGTGTGCGAGTTTGATTATGTAGCACTAAGTGTGCGAGTTGACTATATAGCACTGAGTGTGCGGACTTAATATACATCCTTGAATCATTATGGACACTATGTGTGCGACACTATTGAGTCGATCATGGACAGCGGATCGGGTAAGTGTCTTGAGTTCATGGCTAATAGGTGCTATGTCTATACTTGGTGTTGAGCTTGGTAAGTTTGAACCTATGTGACAAATATACTTGAAGTCACGTACATAAAATTTCTCGTAGAATGGGTGAAAGGCCGTTTAGTTGTATGTTTGTAACGAAAATAAAATGATTTATGAAAATGCCTCGGATATCCTATTGATGAGTATGTGGATTGTGAATGCATAAATTGGTATGAAATTGAACCGATAGGTTGGAGGAACTAGAGTATGGTTCGGAATGGATGGAGTAATTAGCCTCGTTCCATTTTGTTTTCTCTTGTGATAATGTTATTGATGGATGGTAGTGCATAGCTTATGACTTACTGAGTTATCAACTCACTCGGTGCTTCCTTGTCACCTATTCTAGGTTTCTTGGACACATCTCTTTTTGCGTGGTCGGGCCGTCATCGAAGTCATCACACTGGATAGCAAGTTTTGGTACTTTCTTCTTAGTCGGCTTAGGTGAACATTTCGGCATGTATAGGCTATTATGTTGTGTTTGAACTTTGGTATGTAAACTTTTAGCCATGCGAAAATGGCATAAATGTTCGGTTGGGTTTGGTTTCATAACGTTAGGTCGTAAATTTTGATGATTCGACCTTTTTATGCCATATGTCATGGTTAATTGTTTTGGTGTTAAAATTTATGATATGGCAATAATGTAGTAGGGAGAAGTTGACAATGATTAGCCTTGGCATGGTTAGTCATGATCATAATTTGTGATATGCATGAGGAATTATTAGTTGGATCAAGGAGTAAACATGAAGTGGGCATGGTTGCCTTCGTAACAGATGCTGGCAGCAGCAGTGACATGAGATTGAAAAATCACTAAAAATAGTAGGAATGGAATTGATTGATGAATAAATTATGTAATCGAAGCTCGATGAGTCTGTTTTCATATAGAAGTAAGGAAAAGATCATATGGACAGTATGTTAAGAGAAAATCAGGTTCTCGTGGGACAGGGCCAGAACGGTTTCTAGATTCCCTGCTCCGACTTTGGAAATTCATTATAAATTAACCAGAGATAATTAGGAGTCGTACCATATATGTATAGATTCCTCTCTGAGTCTAGTTTCTATAGAAACAAACGGAATCAGTATTTAAGTTCTGTACAGGGAGATATCCAGGTTGTAACGCGCAAAGGTCAGTGTAGTCGACCCCAGTAACTTGGGAGAATTTGACTAATAAACTGTACTAATTGGCCCAACCAAAAATTCTAGAAAAAAACATGTAGATGGGAACATGAGTCTAGTTTCAGGGAAAAATCACGAAACTGATTTTCGAGTTTTGAAACTCAAGATATGATTTTTAAAGCGACAAGTACGCAGATTAGGCAGTGTCTGGAAAATATCTTTATAAGGGGTTTATAGTCTGTTAACACCTCGTGTTCGACTCCGGTGTCGGTCTCGGGTTCGGGGTGTTACATTCAATCTTAAATACTAGCTTTTCAAATAATCATTTGAACATATTTGCTAAGCATTTATATCAACAATCTTTTGAAAGTCATGAGTGAGTGAAAATTTTGGGGAAAATATATTTTGATCTCTTTAGAAGTTTCAAAAATAACCATAACAAACTTTAATCACAATCCCTCTATAAAAATATAAATAGGTATTTTGGATCATTTTATAATCCTCTTTCAACTATTATTGACTAAGTCAAATTTACCACATTTGTTCAATTATTTCAATTCATATAAAAGATTGTAACAACAACCATTAGACGCAAGTTAAATATTTTATGAACTGTCAGTTTAATAATATATCTAAAGGTTATTGTATCCACCACAAAAGAATCTAATATCTTTTCATAATAGATGCCAAGACTTAGTGAAAAACTTCATATTTTAATTTCGTTTTGCTAAACTACTTCATTTGTACCTTCACTGGCTTTATACCTTAAGATATTTGGATTGTTGGTCCAAAAACTCCATGAATTTGAGTTGGGTCTTTCTATTTTAACCAATCTATTCCATATATATATTTCTCAATAGATTTATTCAAGATTCTCCTTTCATTTCAATAATAATGTTGCATGCAAAACCACTATCGACCACTTTTATTATTCAGTTCCACATTTTCTTGAATTGACATAACTTATCAAAATCTCTTATTTTCACTATTTTAATCTTCAATTTTAGGTACCTAAATCTCTTCTAGAGTTTTACTTATTAGTTATATCTTGGGTCTCTTCTAAAGCACCCGCCTTCACTATATAACCATCTAGATTTATTATTTTCTTTTATGAGAATTTTCATATTTTGAACTTGTAATGAGTTATCCTTGTTGAACTTCTGGTTCAAATTACTCTCCTCATAACTCATTACACGTTATTATTTCTCTCCCCCTAATGTCGGGAAAACTATCAAATTAAAATAGTAATAACAAATCATGTCATAATTGAATCTCCAAAACATTTAAAACATATAATAATACAAGGACACTCGTAATTAATATATATTTCCAACTTTTTTTGAGGATTCACTCATCTTTGTGCGTTGTGGTGGATCAATTGAAATATATACGCATATACAAAAGTTAAAAATGAGAAATATTTAGCTCTCTACCTAAAGCCAATTGTAATGGGGAATATGTATAACTTATTGGCTTGATGCGTACAACACATAAATTAGCATAATCTCATGTTGTAAGAGGAAGTTTAGTTCTCATAAGTACTGTTTTAGTCATTAATAAGATGCGTTCAATCAATAATTTCTCTAAACCATTATGTGCATAAATAACAAACTTTTACAAAATCTTTTCAAACTCAATCAATAAAAGACTGAGATATAAACTCATCAGTATTAGCAAGATGAATTATCTTAATTTCATGACTTGAAATTAATTATTTAAACAAACAATTGCATGATTTGAAATTAATTATTTAAACAAACAATCTTGCAAACAACAGGTTGCAAGTTGATAACATGTATGTGTTTATTTTATAGATGCATCTACAAAAATCATATAATATCAAAACCATCCATATGGTGGATGAATGGGTCCATATTAATTTTAGAAATACAAGACAATAAATCTCAACTTTAGCTAGTGAGTTTCTAATAAGCAATTTTTTATTGAGAACAAGTAACAAATGAGAATTCTTTAAGTTCTTTAATAAACGTCCATATGAATTCTTTATTAATTTTTGCATCATATATGATCCAAGATGGTCTAACTGGTCACGCCAAGTAGTAAATGCATTTGTATCAGTAAACTTCTAGTTTACTTTTAACATGCATTTCAATTGTACTAATAAGGTCAATATAAATTGTGACAAGTTAATAATCTTACTGTCATTCCTTTTACTTTGTATCCGCATATAAGTACTATTGTGACATTTCCTACTGGAAATGTTGTCACATCTCATATTTTTATTATTATTTGCGCAAGTTTGAGAACAAGAAAGTGTGTAGTCTAGTGGTTTAATAACTCCTTAGCTATCCTAGTGGTCCAAGGTTCAAGTCCCGTTCACACCTCTTGTAACATCCTGAAATAGGGCCTAAATGGAACAGTGGTTGTAAAACCACAAATCCAAGATAGAAAATTTTATTATGATTAATTTTTATGATTTACAGATTGATTGGATGCATGTGTTAGAATACCGATAAGAAATTTCAGCGGTTGCATGTCTGAATTGCATATTAGGGTTTAATTGCAAAAGTGGGTAAATATGAGCTTTAGATGATAAAGGATTTAATAGAAGTGCATAATTGAAGTAGAGGCCCTTAAATGATAATTAGACCATTAGATTTTCATGGACATAAATGGGCATGCATAGATAAAAATAACTAAAGTTTTAATGAAGGGCATTTTAGTCATTTGGTAATAAAAAGAATTAAAAGGGAAAAAGATGGCAAAATGTGCTCATCTTCTCCATAAGGGCTGAAACTTCAAGGGACACCATAGCTAGGGTTTCTTCACTTTCTCAAACTCATAGTACGTGCATCCAAGCCCCGTTTTTATTTTTTTTACGTTTTTGGAGTCCTCGTAGCTTGATTTAGCTTATTCTACCATTAATTCATGTTAGGGTTCATATTTGGAAAAATACCCATAGGTGAAATGTGTTTATTTTGATTTTTTATGGTAGCATATGAAGCTTGAAATTATGTTAAACAACTTTTGCTAGGCGATTTTAAGTGAAAACAAGTAAAACGACGTAATCGGTAAATACCTAATGTTCATAAGTAAATGCTAGAGTGGGAATAAGATGTTGCCATAGAAGGGAAATATGTTCAGCATGTCATAAAACATAAGAATAAGGGATGAAGTTTAATTTTCGAGCTTTGGGGAAAAAGTGTAAATATGTAAAAGTTTAGGGGTAAAATTGTAATTTTTCCAAAGTTCGAGTCAAGGACTGTTTTGATGAATGTGAGTATTAAATAAGCTAAATTTTCTATTATAGATTAAGAGGAACGAAATTTAGAGTTAGACCGGGGAAAGAAAAAGATTGAGGACTAAGTTGCTAGATTTGATCGTATTTTGTACCGATGTAAGTTTACAGTAAATAAATGCAATATTTCAATAATTATTATTAATGTTTTTATTTTCTAGCAATTATGTACTTATTTCATGAAATTATTTAATGTTGACTCAAGTATGAGATGATAGAGAATCAGTGTTAAAAAGTCCCGTTGAAACATTAGGAATGTATCGAATACAAATGTCATGATATTAAGGGAATGAGATCCCATGTAAGACCATATCTGGGACATGGCATTGACATTATTGAGATTATGAGAGGTCCCACATAAGACCATGTCTGGGACATGGCATTGGTACCAAGATGAGAGGTCCCCCGTAAGACCATGTTTGGGACATGGCATGGGCACCGATATGAGAACTCTCATGTAAGACCATATCTGGGATATGACATTTGCAGTACAGTAAACATTACATGTAAGACCATTTTTGGGACATGGTTTTGACATGTTATTATGAGACAGGAGACCCGAGTATCCTTAGTATTCCAAGTGGCTCAACGGGCTAGTAAATAGACTATGTTACATGAAAGATCAGGTAAAAGTATGATAAATAGATTCAGGTGAGTTATAAGGGTTAAGAATATCTCAATTATCAGTTGAGAAAGAAATTTCAGCAAGGGAGGAGTAAGTTATGATCATGATTTATTTAAGTAAGCAAGTAAGTAAACAAGTAAGAGAGTAAGTAAAGAAAAAAGTAAAGATCATGATACTTGATGATAATTTATAAGTATAATTATTTATAATAAATGTTGTTATTTATTTGCTTGTAAACTTACTAAGCTTTACGCTTACTCCCTTTATTTTCCTTCTTTTTTATAGTATCGCCAAGCCAATTCAGGGATCGTAAGGACGTCGGACATCGTTTCACACTATCAACAGATCATCTCAGTATTTTGTGATTCGAAACGTCTTAAGTTATGACATGTATAGGGACTTAGTCATTTTGTGTGTGTGTCCTTATGATATGGCTAATGAGTAGCATGTAAATACTCGATAATGATTAGCTATTTAAATGGCTATTTAAGAACATGTTTTGGTGTTATGTATGCCTAAATGATAGCTAATACAAAGAAATTATAAAAGAGTAAAAATTTGCAATGGAACAGTTTTTGGACAGTAGCATTGACGTGATTTTGAAAAATCACCAAGGATAGTAGAAATGGAATTAGAGAGTTAATGAGATATAGAATTAAAGCTTACTGAGTCTAATTTCACATTAAAGAAATGGTGTAGGCAGAGGAATTTTATATTTTGTAATATTTGAATTTTAGTGAGACAAGGTCAGAATGGTTTTTGAAGTCCCCTGTTCTGAATTTAGGAAATCATTAAAAATTGTACAGAAAGTATTATGAGTTATAATTTATATTTCTAGATTCCTTAGTGAGTCTATTTTCAATATAAACAACCGTAAGCATCATATAAAGCCCGTACAATGAGATAATTGATTTTTAGTGAATAGAGGTCAGAACCATTAGATAGTGAAACAGGGGAGACTTTAACGAATAAACTATACTAATTGGCTAACCCAAAAGTTCTAGAAATTTTATGATAAGAAGATATATGAGTCTAGTTTCATTGAAAATTTACAGATCTAAATTTCAAGTTTCGTAACTCGAGTTATAATTAAATTAGTGACTATTATGCAAGTGGACAGTTTTATTGTGAATAGTGAATTAAATTATTTTGATTTGTTTAAGTATTCGAAAAATTTTTAATGTTCTCGGTTTGGACCCGAACCGTTTCTGTTTCATGATTTAGGGTCTCAGGTGTCCTTTTTAGGGACATATTAAATGAACGTGAGTGAATTAATTTTGAAAAGCAAATTTTTATGCTCCGATCTAGTAAGTTAAGTCAAGTAATGCCTCGTGCTCGACTCCGGCAACGGTCTCGGGTAAGGGGTGTTACACCTCTTCAATTAAATTTTTACAAATTTTTCCATGTAAATTAAGGATTTGCTGTCCACCCTATAGTCACCATATTTAGGAGGATTCCTTTCCTCATTTAAGAGTCAAACTTACCTTTTTGAGGGTGCATGATCCCTTTTTAACTCCACGTCTCCCTCTCTTGCCAAAACTTCATACCTTGCCTTTAGTAGAGGTTCATTGAACCTAGTCATTATTGACCAAACAATTCCTCTCACTTCGATCCCCCTTTTTTGCCCCTACCCTTGTAATGCCCCATACCCGGCCTAGACGATAAGGCCAAGTCTGGAGAATTACATTGATGATTTCTCAAAAACACAAATTCCAGAGTTTAGTTTTTTTTAATAATACCATTCAGAATCAAAGGAACTTAACAAACATAAAGTTCAATCTATGATTAAACATCATAGGAAATCAAATTTACGAAAAGCACATTAAACTACTAATAACGTAAAAGATAATAAGTAGAATGATCGAGCTCCCGATTCATCGACTTGATCAACCTTATGGGTTACCTATAGTTCAATCAACAGTCAAAATGAGTAACAAACTCAACAAACAAATTCAAAATACAATCAATAGAATTATGTCTACAAAAGTAACTTCTCTACCATATACATAAATAGAATAGATGTTTAGCAGAGTCACAAATTTCAGATATGGGACAGACTAGATTAAAATGCAGTTTCCTATCCCTATCCGCTACACACCGTCTTTGTCCAACCTAACACACCACATAGTGTCGATATGACATATTTCAGAATATTTGTAACCTAGCTGCTGTACAGATTGCATCAATTGCCAAATTCAATTACAATCTCCGTAGCTTAGCCACTAATTTAGAGCAGATCACTACCTCCAATATACAGTTTCCAACCCAATGCAAATACAGAATTCAAGTGACAGTTAATGCAGAAGTTTATATAACCATCCAGATACAAATCAAGCTCATAAAAAATATATATCAACATTACTAACGATTTCTACATGCAATACCCATACAGATATCCAGTACACAATCTAGGATCACCAAATAGCAATTTACACAATTCAATGCAGTTCATATGAACCCCATAGAGGATCGACATTTGTTTCAAAATGACACATGTAGCCCAAGGGAAAAATCTAGTTCTTGATCCACATGCCCGTGTGGCCTCACATGGTCTAGCACATGCTCATGTGTCTACCCATGTGTCTCACACGGCCTGACACACACCGGTGTCGACAGCCCATATGGTCCTAACCCGCAAAAAATGAGTCACACATCTTGGACACATGCCCATGTCTCTGTCCCGTGTATCTCTAGGTCGTGAATAGTGAGTTACGCGTCCTTGACCCATGCGTATGTCCCTAGCCCATTTGAACCCTGGACTAATTATTCCCACAAACGGTCAGGAGACACGCCCATGTCCCTAGCCTGTGTGTCTCTAATTGATGAGCAGTGGGTTACACGGTTTGCCAGACGACCTGATACACGGCCATGTGGTTCACATGGCTTGGCATACGACTGTGTGGCATCGACAACCATGTTTTTCGGTGTCTAAGATTAGCAAAAAGTCGGGTTTCCAATACGCACCTGAAGTAGTTTCGAAGTAGGGTTAACGTAGAGGACTCTTGAGACCTAAAATAAATATTCAATAACTAATCAAACAACTAAAATGATGAAAATCGCACAAACTAATACTCAACCAATTATGTCGAGACTTCGACGCAAACTTCCAACAAAACCAACACTTACCGACAACTCGACGAAACTAACTCGAAACAACATGAGGAGGATCAGTTCCCTCGGTATTCTTGCTTAAAGAAAAGAGATCAATGAACTACTTAGCGGAGATTTCACGTGAACAATCCTGGAAACCCCATTTTTACACATAAATGAATAATCAACAGAAACTTCATAAAAACACAAGAATTTACGACAAAACTTACACAGAGATCTTCCAACGACACAATGAACAACTTAAACCCTTAATTATTTTTGATAGCCACTCCACTAATGCAATCAAAAAGAAAAATAAAAAGAAAGGAGAAACAGGAAAAAAAGAAAGAAAGAAGAAATGAAGAAGGAAATGAATATGCTAACTTTTATTTTAACCACCAATCAGACTTCTAACATTTAGCAAAATATTTGTAATGCATACACCGAGACTCGAACATAGGACCAGAGAAATTATAGAAGCTTAACCACTGAACCACTAGGCAATGACTCAAGATTAAAGGTTAATCTAAAATAAAGTAGCAAAACTTCCTAGAAACACTACTCGAACCCATGAGCTCAAACACCTATGTAGAACCCCTTAACCATAGATACAAAGACTTAATTATGACGGAACTCAACGATCAGACATTCAAATATTGGGGCGTTACAACTCTCTCCCACTAAAATATTTACATAACTCAAATAGATATGAGTATTATTGATGGATCGAATCTTTGGGTTCCCAAGTGGCTTCCTTAATGCCATGATTCTGCCACAGAACCTTAACCAGAGGGATAGTTTTCTTTCTCAATACCTTAATGTCACAATCCAGTATCTGAACAGGTTCCACCTCAAAAGTCAGATCCGGTGTACTTCAATTTCTTCAAAAGGGACAATGTGTAACGGATTAGACCGATACCGCCTCAACATCGAGATGTGGAACACATCATGAATTCAACCTAGCTTTGGAGGTAAGTCTAGCTAATAAGTAATAGGTCTGACACATTTTAGAATTTAGTAAGGTCCAATGAACCTCAAACTCAACTTGCCCTTTCGTCCGAATCAAAAAACCTTTTTCCATGGGAAAACTTTCAAAAACACCTGTTCACCTACAGAATACTCAATATATTTCCTCTTTAAGTCAGCATATGATTTCTGTCAGTCAAAAGCACCCTTAAGTCAATCTCGGATTAACTTAACAATATTCTTGGTCTCAGAAACTAGCTCGAGACCTAAAACCTGACGCTCACCTAACTCAGTCCAACATAGAAGGGTACAACACTTACGGCCATACAGAGCTTCGTAAGGTGCCATCTGAATACTAAACTAGAAACTATTGTTGTACACAAATTCAACAAGCGGTAGATACTATTCCCAACTGCCCTAGAAATCAATTCCCAAAATTTGAATAACCCGTTCAGGCTGTCCATCAATTTGTGGGTGATACACAATACTAAAATCCAATCAAGTACTAAATGCCTTGTGAAGCTTCTTTCAAAACCAAGAAGTAAAATACAAATCTTAGTCCGAAATAATCGTGATTGGAACTTCAAGTAGTCTTACAATTTTCGAAACATAAAACTTAGCTAGCTTCTACAACAAGTAATTTGTCCTGATAGGAAGAAAATGAGTGGACTTGGTCAATCAATCAAGGATAACCCAAACTGAATCTTTCTTAGTGCAAGTTAAGGGCAACCCAGAGGGCAA
>NW_024402963.1:0-33238 GCF_007990345.1 Gossypium hirsutum | reverse complement strand
TAGCCGAATTTAAGATGTTTAGTTTAAGACTTTATTAAATTTGTCTATTTTAAATTTATGTGTTAATTAATATATCTATTTTAATTAATTTGTTCATGTTTCATGTAGGTACAGCCGAATGTGGAGATTCATTCAAGCTAGGTGCATGAACGTCTACTTACAATGCATGATGTGGGAACACAATTAAAGATGATTCATGAATGGGCTGGTTCAATGAACGTAAGGATGATGCATGAATGAGTTAATACAATGAATGGAAGAATGCATGAATATTCACTTACATGCATCGGTTGCTGTCCATTGATCTCCTAAGTACCTATTCGGCCAAAAGGCATCTCTGGGAGTGTCCATTCACACCTTGGCCGAACCTAGACATGTCCATTGCTCTCCCATACATTCACCAAGCCTTCAAGTTTATTTCCTTAGCCATGAAGCTGCCCATTGAAGTTCCATTCAGCCGAATTTGGACATAGCCTTTAAAGATACATTTCTAGATTAGTTTTACACATTTAAAGCCGAATTACTTAGTCTTTAAGCTTGTTTAGTATGACTATTCGGCTATCACCTGAACTCTATAAATAGTTCATTTCTCTTTGTAAAAAGGTTACAGAATTTGATCAATTAAACTTAATAGAACTTTTGTTCTTGTGAGGTTACCTCCTCTCTTCTTTCGTTCGAGTCTCGAAGCGACTTATCTAGCTTGCTAGTGGTGTCAATCCGAACTCCATTGAACTTATCACCGAATCGGTGTGGCGTTCAACCATCTTCCTATACCTTTGGTTCTTACCTCCATATAGGTAACGGGTCAAGGTCCGCTTCTATCCTTCATCAAAATTCACCTTAAACAATATAAGACTCGGGGCAATACTTTTTAGTATTGAACATTCTTGACGTTTAAGTTTTATTTTTCCATCTCCATCAATTACCTTTTTCTAACCTACCTTGTTTCTATTCTAAACCGAATTTATCAACACCAAACCACTCATCTAAACCCTCTCAAAGCTTCCGCAACCCTTAGCCTAAATCACCCAATTTTGACAACTCCAACTACTCCTCGTAGACGATCGGGCAACTTTGTGAAACGACTCGATTAACCTGGGCCGGATCACATCATGTAGTGGCAGCATTAAATTCGTCCAGTTTTAATAAATTTAATACTAACACTTATTTGAGCTGGAATAAATAAATAAACTAACTTATTCAATTTGTTTCAGCAAATGGAATTATAAGAATTAAAATAAACTCAAATTGAGCAAAATGATCCCATTGAGCTGGAAACGAGCTAAACGAAGCTCAGTGAGATGCAATTGAGCTAATTTAGCTCGCATGGGTGTGCAAGAAATACTTATGGAGCTGATCGAAAAATGTGCCTGGGGTGTGGTCGTATCACTAGGCAACGAATAGCTAAGACAAATGATGCCAACACCAAAATAGAAAACAAGGGGCGCAAACGGGTTATCCTAGAACCCGGAGATTGGGTTTGGGTCCATATGAGGAAAGAACGGTTTCCTACAAAACGAAAGACCAAGTTGGACCCAAGAGGCGATGGGCCTTTCCAAGTACTCGAGAGGATCAACAACAATGCCTATAAAATTGATCTACCTGGTGAGTACAATGTAAGTTCTACTTTTAATGTGGCTAACTTGTCCCCATTTGATTTTTCAGATTCGAGAACGAATCTTTTTGAGGAAGGGGGAATGATACGAGTCATAAAGGCCCAACTCAAGTTTAAGAACGTGATGGGCTCAAATTACCACAAGGCCCAATAATGAGATCAAAGGCCCGACAAATGCGTTCCAAACTAAATAGGACCATTCAAGAGTTTTTTAGCAAGGCCTTAGATGCGTACACAAAAGAACAAGAAAATCAAGATTCACTTTCTGGTTTACAAGAAAATCAAGAAACCGAATCTTGGCCCAATTTTGCTGTTTGGAGCGATTTCAAGAATCGAGAAATTCAAGATTTCAAATCTTGGAAATCTTGGTCCAAGAAACCAAATCTTTTAGCCAAAGCGCATTGGATCTCCGTTACGAGCATCAACGACCCAATTTCGGTAGGAGATGGATCACAAGCCCAAATTCTTGAAGGCGAGGCCCAATAAGAAAATTCCAGCCCAATCAAGAAATCCATACATATTTAGTTGAAAATTTGGCCAAAATGTCAAAGGGCCCATTTTGTAAACATTTTAATTGTTAATTTAATTTTTTAGGCTCTAGGAATATGACATGTTAAATTCGGCCCAAAACAACCCATTTAAGTGCTTGGCCAAAATTCTTTTATTTATTAGGGTTAATTTTTAAGTTTTCTAATCAGATTAGGATTAGTTTGAGGCCTATATAAGTGATGGTCGGCCACCCCTTGTACACACACTTAGAATTTTTATCAAAGTTTCAGATTTGTTGAGAGCATAATTTTCTTTGAGGTTTTCCCCAAGATTTCTCTCTTGAGTTTTCTTTAGAAGTTGTTTTAGCAATCTTTTGATTGTGGGAGCCATCTTCAACCTTCTTCTTGCCATTGATATTCTTTGGAGGGGAGATTAGAGCCGTTTGAAGGGATTTGTGAAGTCTTCGAGATTTCAAGGATTCCACTTCTATTTAATTTATTACTATTCGATTTATTTTCTTTGTTTATGCTTGTGCTGATTCTTTTCTAATCCCTTTGCTGTTCTTGTTTGTGTTTCAGCCTTGGTTAAACTCTAAGATCTCATCATTATTCAAATCGATCGGCTCCTTTGATCTTAGCAGCCAAAAATCATCAAGATCCCTAAACTCTTAGTCTTTACCGATTTCTTTGCTTTCATCTTTGTTTGATTTCGATTACTAGAATTTTGGGGGATAACATAACTTGCTGTTTCAATTTTATCAATTCATTATACCCTTGCATTTCGAAGATTGTTTGATCTTTAATTTTTTATTTGTTCTTGTCGTTCCAAATCCTATCTTGTTTCCATCGATTGGCTGAATTTCAAGACTAACTTGCTGTTCGTGTTTGTTCTTCTCAGATTCAGCAGATTGGGAATTAGATCAATCACAAATCCGTTTTCTTTGCATCCAATAATTGATATTCTTAAGGGAATTTGTTTTCTTGGCTGCTACTTTATTGATTTTGGGGATTTAATATCAGATCTAATCAGCTTTAATCTTATTCTTTATTTTAATTTTCAGATCTGTTCATTTAGAGCCTCGTAGGAGTTTTCCTCGTGACTTGGCAACTCAATCTTGGTCCGCGCGTAACCCCTAATCACTACCCATGGTGAAGTAGGAATCGACAAAGGAGTGTAAAGACCGTGAGGCATTACCTTAGATTTTGCTTGTTTACATGTGATGCACTTAGAACATACCTTTGCAACATCCTTCTTCATATGTTGATAGGGGGTTGCGCGTGGACCAAGATCGAGTTGTCAAGTCACTGAAAAACTCCTACAAAGAATGCTAAACACTTGGATCTGAAACGAAGCAGAAAGATCAAATCTTAGAATTTCTAGATCTGAAATAAAAACTCTAAAAATCAACAAATAATGAACCAAGAATCGAAAAACTTATTATTAGGGAATTTGGAAGTCAAGAACACGTGAATAAACTTCAAAGAAGTCTCTAATTCAACCAATCTGTCAATTGCACCAAAACAGAAAGTTAATTCAACAGATCACAAAAAGAACAAAAATTGATTTAGAATGAGGAATCGTGCAGCAAGAAAGAGGGAAATTATGGATTAAGAATGATCTTGGATAATCAAGAATGATTATGAGCTTTCCAAACTGAATCTGAAAAGGTTAACTGATGCGATCCCGGTCGCATCATGTTACGACACAACTCGACGCTACCGAGATTGGTCCAAACTCGAGGGGCCCAAGTGCAAAATGAAGTTTTTAATTTTAGTTTGTCAATTTGGCTGCTGGAAAATAAGGACTTTGATTCATTAATTTTTAGTTATTTTAGTTTGTGTTTTTAATTATGTCATAGTTTGCACATCATTAATATGTGTTCTACATTTAATAAAGTCATGCATTATGTAACTTTCATGTTAGTTAAGTTTGCATCATTAAATTAAGTCAAGTTAGTTTAATTATGTAACTTTCATGTTAGTTAAATTTGCATTTCAAAACCATGCATTTAAGCATCTTAGTTTAATAAATGAGTTGCTGGACATTTATTCAACTCATCTTAGTTTTAATTAATAAGTGTTTTTGTTGAACTTTATTTAATAAGTGTTGTTCTTAATTGATCTAGTTCCTAGGATTATTTATTGATGCATAAATTAAGTTTTTTTAAATTATGCTTCTTTAATTAAACTAGTTGCTGGAATAATTTTTGCATATATGTTTTAGTTCATTTATTTAAGTAAGTTTAATGTTTGTTATGATTAATAAGTGTTTTCATTTGTTTAATAAACTCATTTTAATGTGTTTATTACAGGTGACTTTTTAGCTTATAGTGGTTACAATTCAAGGCTGTTACACATTTAATTAAGTGGCTGTTCAAGTTCTTTTGAGTTACAATTAAAGGGGCTGTTATAAAGGGAGCTTAAAGATCATTAAAAGGAGTTTTTAAAGAGCATTTTATGCCCTTTAAAATTCAGCAGCAACTCTTCCACTTCCAGCCGTTTTTGGAGCTTTTAAGAGAAATTAATCAAGCCTTTGAATGTCATTCAGGTTCCCGAAAGATCGAAAGATAACTTTCAACTTCAATACCTCTCAAATGAAAGACGCTTTCATACGATCAACTTAAGCAAAGATGAAATCACACTACATGATCCCGAAGGTAAGCGAGGTAAGGAAATTTTAGAAACCGAGTCCAGTGCAGATTTGAAAATTATTGATAAAACTTTTGGTGACTTAGTTCTTAAAAGATCCCCTCATTTTGATCCGATTAATTGTTACTCTTCGATTGTGGTTGATAAAGTCATTACGAAAAGAAGCATGATTTGTTATTCTCTTGATTTACCTTGTGTAAAATCCTTGAATTTGTCCAAATCTGTTTTGGAGAATAAGGTAACGAAATTTTCCAAATTTGTTTTCAATTTATATTCGTGCCTTAAACAGTTTATGTGGTTGTACATGAAGTTTGAGTTCCATTTGACAAACGTTAACTCAACAACGAAGATTCGACTACACTATGCCCCCGATGAGCGAAGGTTTGTTTTAAATGAAAAAGGTAAAATCGACCCTTATTCTTCTGCTTATCGAGGTAAGATGCTTGAAACCTTTGAAACACTTTTGTACTCCTCGGATAGTGATAAAGATCGTGTTGATGAACACTTAGATCGAAACGTGCTTGACTGTCCTATTTTATTTATTGATGATCTATCTGTTTTGATGGTTGATAAAAAGATTCTTGTTTTTGATAATGCATGTGTGAGTGAATCTATAGACCGTCGATTAATGCATGGTATGATTATGCAACTCTGTGAACCATGTGAATCTTTTCAAATACCTACTTGTGACGATTATGTTTACCATTTGATTTATTACTCGCAATTTATTCATGGTTTGTGGGAACAATGTGAGACGACTGAATGCCTTAAAACATGTCCATCTTTGTTTCAAATATTTGACGAGGCAGTGGTGAGTAAATTAGATTGTTTGCATGGTAATCTTAATCTGTCCATTCACATGCGTTATACCTGTTCTATTATGCTTATGATTGGACTACAAGCTTATTTCCGTTGCTATTTACTATCTCATGGCTATTCTTCTCAGTGGACTCAATTGCCATTAGTCCCGTTCGATAGAGGAAAGTCGAGTTCATTTGATTTTTCAGATTCGAGGACGAATCTTTTTGAGGAAGGGGGGAATGATACGAGTCACAAAAGCCCAAATTCTTGAAGGCTAGGCCCAATAAGCAAATTCCCAGCCCAATCAAGAAATCCATCCATACTTAGTTGAAAATCAGGCCAAATTGTCAAAGTGGCCCAAGTTGTAAAGTTTTATTTTTATTTTTATTTATTTATTTATTTATTTACTTAGTTTAAATTTTTATGTCAATATTCAGTCCAAGAGTCCTAGATAAAATGACCTTTGACCGAATTTCCATATTAAAATAATTAGGAGTTTTTTATTTTAGTTTTCTAATTAGATTAGGACTAGTTATAAGGCCTATTTAAAGGCATGGCTGTCCACCTTGTTAAACACTTATCATTATTATTAAAATTTCAGATTTGTTGAGAGCAAAATTTTCTTTGAGTTTTCTCCAAGATTTCTCTCTTGAGTTTTCTTTAGAAGTTGTTTTAACAATCTTGTGATTGTGGGAGCCATCTTCAACCTTCTTCTTGCCATTGATATTCTTTGGAGGGGAGATTAGAGCCATTTGAAGGGAGTTGTGAGATCTTTCGAGATTTCAAGGCTTCTTAGGACTTATCTTTTAATTTCTTACTGTCAATTCTTTCTTTATTTCTACTTGTGCTGAATCATTATCTAATTTATTTTCTGTTCTTATTGTGTTTTCAGCCTTTTTCTATCTTAAGGAATTAGCCCAAAAATCCCCAATTTCTAGGGTTCTTGCCGATTCATCCATTCTCTTTTTTGGGAGAAATTAGATTGCCGAAATTTGGGGAAAACTATCTGGGTGTTCAATTGGGCAGAATCGCAATCTCTTCTAGGGTTTCAAGATTCCTTATTAACACTTATTTCTATTCTCTATTTGATTCTTTACTGTTTTGGGGATTTTATTTCAGATCTGAAAATTCAAAAATCTAATCTTTTAATTTTCTGTTTCGTTTCAGATCTAATTGTTTATGGTTTTCGTAGGAGTTTCTCGTGACTTGGCAACTCGATCTTGGTCCGCGCGCAACCCCGTATCAGCACACTTGTTGAGTGACCCTAAATTGGCCTTCGTTGCTAAGCCCTTGTAGTTGATAAGGTTGTGGATGCTTGGTAGTGGTTAAGCAAAGCTTTTCCACCATCGTCGTGCTGGCTATGTTCGAGCAACTTTCACCATCAATAATAACGCTACAAAGCTTACCTTGTACATGGCAGCGAGTATGAAAGAGATGTTCTCGTTGCTGCTCGCTCTTTGGTTTTGCCAAAGATGATTGTCCACGATCATGAAAATCATCATCCATTCTAGGGACACGTTGAGGGCTGCACCTATGGGGCTGGTTATCCCTATCTTCCTTAATTGGATCTCGATATTGATGTTTTTGATTCACTCGTACCTCATTCAAAGTAGTATTCAATGCTTGAAGTGTAGCATTTATTTGTGTGATTGCAACAGTATGTCCGTCTAACTGTTGTTGGACTTTCATAAGTGCATCATTATTATCACCTTTAGACATCTTCAAAACCTGTAAAAAATAAACACTCAACACTCAAAAATAAAAGTTAGCAAACCTCACCATTAATCACTCAAAAAGAAAAATCAAATTCTCAATGAGGTCGAATTCAATCTTGTGAGTTCTTTATCAGAGTTTATATCAACCAATTAGAGAGTGTGAACCAAACTACCAAAGAATCCTAATTTGCACTAGGATGCCAAAAACTGACGAGACACCAAGTGATTCGTGTTGCACCGAGGAAGGATTGTGCACACGTTTAAATCCTACTAACACAAGAAACAAGAAGGTGTTAGATATTGTAAAAGGAGAATAAAAAGCAAACAAATGAAAACCTACAGCTAAGAATCAATAAAAATTGCTGAAAACAGAAAACCCGAAAAACTGCGGAGTAACTTGACAACTTTGTTCGAGGTGTTCCCGATCTCCAAAAATCACGAAATTAAATCTGGAGTGTCCTTATATATTGAATTTTTTATCTGGAAAGTTTGGGCACCAAATTCAACCCGCTGAATCTTTTTTTTAAAATTTTATTGAATTTCATCTTTTTTGATTTTTTTGACTGATTTTTTTGCGGGATTAATTTTTTTATATTCTATAATAGTTCCAAAAATATGTATGTAAAATTTCAGATCAATCGGACAATTTTTACCCAATCAAATGAATTTTTTTCAAACAATTTTTCTGGGTAAAACTGCTGTTTGTGCTTTAAAAAATAGAGATCAGTTTAGAAATCAACCAAGAACACCCAAAACACCCAAAATCTGATACCAAATGATACGGGGTTGCGCACGGACCAAGATCGAGTTGCCAAGTCACGGGAAACTCCTACGAAAACCCTAAACAATCAGATCTGAAACGAAACAGAAAATTAAAAGATTAGAACTTTGAATTTCCAAATCTGAAATAAAATCCCCAAATCAGCAAAGAATCAAATTGAGAATAGAAATAAGTGTTAATAAGGGTTCTTGAAACCCTAAAGGAGATTGTGATTCTGCCCAATTGAACACCAAGATAGTTTTCCCCAAACTTCGACAATCTAATTTCACCCAAAAAGAGTATGGAAGAACCCTAGAAATTGGGGATTTTTGGGCTGATTCCTTAAGATAGAAAAAGGCTGAAAACACAATAAAAATAGAAAATAAATTAGATAAAGATTCAGCACAAGCAGAAATAAAGAAAGAATTGACAGCAAGAAATTAAAAGATAAGTCCTAAGAAGCCTTGAAATCTCGAAAGATCTCACAACTCCCTTCAAACGGCTCTAATCTCCCCTCCAAAGAATATCAATGGCAAGAAGAAGGTTGAAGATGGCTCCCACAATTAAAAGATTGTTAAAACAACTTCTAAAGAAAACTCAAGAGAGAAATCTTGGAGAAAACTCAAAGAAAATTCTGCTCTCAACAAATCTGAAATTTTAATAATTATGATAAGTGTTTAACAAGGTGGACAGCCATACCTTTAAATAGGCCTTATAACTAGTCCTAATCTAATTAGAAAACTAAAATAAAAAAAACTCCTAATTATTTTAATATGGAAATTCGGTCAAAGGTCATTTTATCTGGGACTCTTGGACTGAATATTGACATAAAAATTTAAACTAAGTAAATAAATAAATAAATAAAAATAAAACTTTACAACTTGGGCCACTTTGACAATTTGGCCTGATTTTCAACTAAGTATGGATGGATTTCTTGATTGGGCTGAGAATTTGCTTATTGGGCCTCGCCTTCAAGAATTTGGGCTTTTGTGACTCGTATCACTAACCCTATTAGGAAAACTAAAAAAATAAAACCTAATTAACTTCAAGGGAAATTCGGCCAAGGCTTTTAATGGGCTTCTTGGACCGAATTTTTACATACGAATAAAAAATAAAAATTTAAACTAAGTATTTAAAAATAAAACTTTACAAATTGGGCCACTTTAATAATTTGGTCTGATTTTCAACTAAGTCTCATTTAACTTTCTTGATTGGGCTTGGAACATCTTATTGGGCCTTGCCTTCAGGAACTTGGGCTTGTAGTCCGTCTCCTACCGAAATTGGTTCATTGATGCTCATAACAGAGATCCAATGTGCCTTAGCTGCAAGATTCGGTTTCTTGGACCAAGATTTCCAAGATTTGAAATCTTGATTTTCTTGATTCTTGAAGTCGCTCCAAACAGCAAAATTGGACCAAGATTCGGTTTCTTGATTTTCTTGAAAACAAGAAAGTGAATCTTGATTTTCTTTTTCTTTAGTGTACACATCTAAGGCCTTGCTAACAAATTCTTGAATGGTTCCATTTAGTTTTGAATGCATTTGTCTGGCCTTTGACCTCGTTATTGGGCCTTGTGGTAATTTGAGCCCATCACGTTCCTGAGCTTGAATTGGGCCTTTGTGACTTGTATCATTCCCCCCTTCCTCAAAAAGATTCATCCTCGAATCTGAAAAATCAAATGGAGATAAGTCAGCCACATTGAAAGTAGAACTTACATTGTACTTACCGGGTAGATCAATTTTGTAGGCATTATCGTTGATCCGCTCGAGTACTTGGAAAGTGATGCGACCCAGCCTCGTTGATGAATTCGAGTCGTATTGTTGCCTAATCGTTAAAACATGGAAGAATCGTTTGAGTTTGAATTGAAGTCGGATTTAGGCTAAATAGGGCTTATGGGTGTCAATGGATAGGTTTATGAAAGAAGGTTAATTAAATGTATAAGGTTTGGCTATGAAAGAATAGAAAAACTTGGTGTTTGAATTTTAAAACGGTAACTTGAGAACAAGAATGAACCAACTCTTTGTTAAGGGTTGACCCGAGACTTATAGGTTCTAAAGTTGATTTTGAAAACTAAAATGGAAACCTCGACCCACTATCTAGATCAGATAGGAACCTTGGTATAATTTGGGTTGAACGCCACACGTAAACGTGATAAGTTCGATTGAACAAAAACGGTTGACGCCACTAACTAATTAGATAAGTCAACGAAGTTTTTGGACGAAATTTAAGAGAAGAATCCTCTCTAAATTTTGACAGCAATTCGTTAAAGGTTCAAAAGTTCCTTACAATATAATTTCAACAACTATTTATAGATGAAAACTAAGCTAGCCGAATAGCCACCTGAATTCTTAAAAACTAAGCAAATGAACCTATTTAATTAAGATAACAAGATTCGGCTGAATGTGAGCTTGAATGGACAACTTCTAGAACGATCAATGGATTTGGAAACTTGGAGAAGTGCATGGCAGTAGCTAGGTTCGGTTAATGTTCTTGAACAAGCTCAATTAATTGGCAACCTTTGCTGAAAAGTGATCAGCAATTAAAAGAGGTAATGAGCAGCCATCAAGGTGTGAAAACTCAGCTTTGAAGAGTCTTGGAATGTGAACACATGGAACCGAATAGCCAAAATGAATCCAGCAATGTGAAAAGAATTAAAAGTCGGCTGAATGGTCAACTTGGGAGTAGGATACAATAGCTTCTTTGGCCGAATGGACACCTAGGAAGCTTCAATCAGCAGCCAATTTAATTTGCCAAACATGCATGTACCGTCCATTGCATGTACCTGAAATTAAATACATGTAGCTAATTAATTAAATGAGAACACATTAAAATCAAGCAACAAACAACATCAAATTAATCATCATAGATTCGACTACACCTTACACATTAAAGATGTAATATAACTAGACAAATTAATTAACTAAGTATTAAATTCAGCTGAACAAGACAAATTAAATTGATGTCTGAATTTAAGTCGAAATAATTAGGAACAAGACACATTAAAATTATGTAATAACATAAAACATATTAATTTAGAATTATCAGCCTAATTTAATTCATATGCATGCTGTAACTAACTAAACTAATTTATTTAAAGACAAATTAAATTAATTCCAGCAACTAAGAACGCATAGTCTCAAATTTTGAAATTGAGCTCAAATGAGCTGAAATGAGTTCATGGAGCTGGAAATGAGCTAATTGGAGCTCAATGAAATGGAAATGAGCTAATTTAGCTCGCATGCATTTGCAAACAAGGCTGAGAGAGCTGGTCCGAAAGTGTGCCCAGGGCATGGTCATATCAGAAAGGCCCATCACCCCTTGGGTCCAACTTGGTCTTTCTTTTTGTAGGAAATCGTTCTTTCCTCATATGGACCCAAACCCAATCTCTGGGTTCAAGGACAACCCGTTTGCGCCCCTTGTTTGCTTTGTTAGTGTTGACGTCATTTTTTTGGCTATTCGTTGCCTAGACATCTCGTGTAAGGATATCACCAACTCAGCTTTCTGTTCGCCATCTAAATTAACAATATGTTCAAGTGGTAATGGCACAAGATCAAGTACTGTTAGTGGGCTAAAACCATAAACAAGTTCAAATGGAGAATAACCAGTTGTAGAATGAATAGACCTATTATATGCAAATTCAACAAATGGTAGACATTCTTACCAATTTTTAATGTTCTTTCCCACAACAGATTGTAATAAGGCTCCTAGAATGTGATTAACTACCTTAGTGTGGCCATCGGTTTGGGGGTGACATGTTGTTGAATAAAGTAATTTCGTACCAAGCTTACCCCACAATACCTTCCAAAAGTGGCTAAGGAATTTGATATCTCTGTCAGAAACAATTGTTTTAAGGATGCCATGAAGTCTGATAGAGGGTTGCGCGCGGACCAAGATCGAGTTGTCAAGTCACGGAAAATTCCTACGAAGGCTCTAGACGATCAGATCTGAAACAAAATAGCAAAACTTAATTAGAATCAATTAGATCTGGAAACTAAAAATCCCCAAATCAATAAAGAACAGCCAAGAATCAAAACACTTATGAATAGATGTTCTTGGAAGCCAAGAACACGAAATTAAGCCCCAAGATTAACTTCCAATCAGTCGAAACTATCAAAGAACACAAAACAGCAACTAAATTAAAATAGATTGTGAAATCAATGGACACTAGTTCTAGGGATTGGACGGCAAGAAAAGGGGGATTTTTGTGAATCAAAAATGTTTCTTTATGTCCAAGGAAGTGCCGAATCAGATCTTGAAGTTTGGAATGGCTGAAACTAAACAAGAACAATTAATCCCAAATTATTCAACAAAACGGCACAAGCAGAATTTAATAAAGAAGAATGAACAGCAAAAGAATAATGAAAAGTCCTAAGAAGCCTTAAAATCGATAAAGATTTCACAACTCCCTTCAAACGGCTCGAATCTCCCCTCCAATGAAGAATAATGGCAAGAAGAAGGCTGGAGATGGCTCCCACAATCAAAAAGATTGTTAAAACTACTTCTAAAGAAACTCAAGAGAGAATTCTAGGAGAAAACTCTAAGAGAATTTTTACTCAACAAAAATCTAAAATTTTAATGTATTGTAATGTGTGTAACAAGGGTGGCCAGCCAGGCCTATAAATAGGCCTTATAACTATTTCCTAATCTCATTAGGAAAACTTAAAAAAAACCTAATTAACAAATTTAAGAGGGAAATTCGGCCAAGGCATTCTAATGGGCTGCTTGGGCCGAATTTTACATATAATACTCCTAAAGTCTAAAAATTAAATTAAAAAATTAAAATTTTTACAAATTGGGCCACTTTAACAATTTGGCCTGATTTTCAACTAAGTATGGTTTGACTTCTTGGTTGGGCTTGGAATCCTCTTATTGGGCTTGCCTTCAAGAACTTGGGCTTGTAGTCCATCTCTTACCGAAATTGGCTCGTTGATGCTCATAATGGAGATCCAATGCGCTTTGGCTACAAGATTTGGTTTCTTGGACCAAGATTTTCAAGATTTGAAATCTTGATTTTCTTGATTTTTGAAATCGCTCCAAACAGCAAAATTGGGCCAAGATTCGGTTTCTTGATTTTCTTGAAAACAAGAAAGTGAATCTTAATTTTCTCTTTCTTTCGTGTACGCATCTAAGGCCTTTGTGACTCGTATCAAAGTCTTACTACCTCTTTAAAGAATAAGTCTGCCACATGTGTAGCATCATATGTGATACGGCCACGCCTCGGGCACACTTTTGGACCAGCTCCCTAAGCATTGCTTGCAAATCCATGCAAGCTGAAATAGTTCAATTCCTTTTCGTTGAGCTCCGTTTAGCTCGTTTCCAGCTCACTCGAGCTCAAGTCAGCTCAATCGAGCTCAATTTAGCTACAATTCAGCTCATTTATTTTATTGGTTGAATAATTAAAGTATTTATTAACTTAGTTTAAGTTATTACAGCTCATAATTATGTTTTGATTTATTTCATGTTTTTAAAGTTGTCTTAGCCGAATTTAATATGTTTAGCTTAAGACTTTATTAAATTTGTCTAATTTAAATTTATGTGTTAATTAATATATCTATTTTTAATTAATTTGTTCATGTTTCATGTAGGTACAGCCGAATGTGGAGATTCATTCAAGCTAGGTGCATGAACGTCTACTTACAATGCATGATGTGGGAACACAATTAAAGATGATTCATGAATAGGCTGGTTCAATGAACGTAAGGATGATGCATGAATGAGTTAATACAATGAATGGAAGAATGCATGAATATTCACTTACATGCATCGGTTGCTGTCCATTGATCTCCTAAGTACCTATTCGGCCAAAAGGCATCTCTTGGAGTGTCCATTCACACCTTGGCCGAACCTAGACATGTCCATTGCTCTCCCATACATTCACCAAGCCTTCAAGTTTATTTCCTTAGCCATGAAGCTGCCCATTGAAGTTCCATTCAGCCGAATTTGGACATAGCCTTTAAAGATACATTTCTAGATTAGTTTTACACATTTAAAGCCGAATTACTTAGTCTTTAAGCTTGTTTAGTATGACTATTCGGCTATCACCTGAACTCTATAAATAGTTCATTTCTCTTTGTAAAAAGGTTACAGAATTTGATCAATTAAACTTAATAGAACTTTTGTTCTTGTGAGGTTACCTCCTCTCTTCTTTCGTTCGAGTCTCGAAGCGACTTATCTAGCTTGCTAGTGGCGTCAATCCGAACTCCATTGAACTTATCACCGAATCGGTGTGGCGTTCAACCATATTTTTATACCTTTGGTTCTTACCTCTATATAGGTATTGGGTCAAGGTTCGCTTCTATCCTTCCACAAATTTCACCTTAAGCAATATAAGACTCGGGCAATACTTTTTAGTATTGAACATTCTTGACGTTTAAGTTTTATTTTCCATCTCCATCAATTACCTTTTTCTAACCTACCTTGTTTCTATTCTAAACCGAATTTATCAACACCAAACCACTCATCTAAACCCTCTCAAAGCTTCCGCAACCCTTAGCCTAAATCACCCAATTTTGACAACTCCAACTACTCCTCGTAGACGATCGGGCAACTTTGTGAAACGACTCGGTTAACCTGGGCTGGATCTCATCAATATGTTTTGTGACAAGGAATAAAATGTGCTATCTTTGAAAACCAGTCAACAATAACAAATATACTATCTCTGCCTTTCTTAGTTCGAGGCAAACCTAGAATAAAATCCATGGATAAGTCTACCCATGGTGAAGTAGGAATCGGTAACGGAGTGTAAAGGCCATGGGGCATTACCTTAGATTTTACTTGTTTACATGTATTGCACTTAGAACATACCTTTTTGACATCCTTCTTTGATACGACCCTGGCCAAGGATGCCCTTGATTTCAGCTTGAATTCAGCTCCTCAAGCTCCATTTAGCTTGGTTCAACTCACCGAATTTTATTTTAGCTCACATGAGCTTAATTCAGCTCGTTTGAGCTTGGTTTAAATTCAATTCAGCTCATTATTAGCTCTTTAGCTAAATTAATTTTATTTGCTGGAATAAATTAATTATTTAAGTTAATTAGTTAATTTAGTTACAGCTCTTAATTACTTGTCAGCTTATTACATGTTATAATTATGTTGTGTTAGCCGAATTTAATTAGGTGGCTGGATTATATTTAATTTGTCTTAATACCATTTAGTTCAGCCGAATATACATTTTCACTTAATTTAGTTCATGTTTTTTTCTTGTAGGATGGCTGAATGCATGAAGGAGCATTAAAGTCCAAGTGCATGAATGGTTCAATACAACGTATGGGAGTATACATGAATGGCTGAATACATGAATGGTTGGATTCATGGATATGGCTCATTTTATGATAATTCAAGGTGTTTATTCAGCCAAGAAGAGCAACTAAATTCATTCTCCAAAAGCTGGCCGATGCACTTCCCAAAACAGCACCTATGCGTTCACATTTGGAGTTCACACCAAGGACCATTTGGCTGATCATTGTTCACACTTCCAAAGACTTTTCCAACTCCTTTTTCACACCTTCAAGGCTGTTCACGTTCACCTTTTGATGCGATCCCGGTCGCATCATGTTACGACACAACTCGATGCTACCGAGATTGGCCCAAACTCGAGGGGCCCAAGTGCAAAATGAAGTTTTTAATTTCAGTTTGTCAATTTGGCAGCTGGAAAATAAGGACTTTGATTCATTAATTTTTAGTTATTTTAGTTTGTGTTTTTAATTATGTCATAGTTTGCACATCATTAATATGTGTTCTGCATTTAATAAAGTCATGCATTATGTAACTTCCATGTTAGTTAAGTTTGCATCATTAAATTAACTCAAGTTAGATTAATTATGTAACTTTCATGTTAGTTAAATTTGCATTTTAAAACCATGCATTTAAGCATCTTAGTTTAATAAATGAGTTGCTGGACATTTATTCTACTCATCTTAGTTTTAATTAATAAGTGTTTTTGTTGAACTTTATTTAATAAGTGTTGTTCTTAATTAATCTAGTTCCTAGGATTATTTATTGATGCATGAGTTAAGTTCATTTAATTATGCTTCTTTAATTAAACTAGTTGCTGGAATAATTATTGCATATATGTTTTAGTTCATTTATTTAAGTAAGTTTAATGTTTGTTATATTTAATAAGTGTTTTCATTTGTTTAATAAACTCATTTTAATGTGTTTATTGCAGGTGACTTTTTAGCTTATAGTGGTTACAATTCAAGGCTGTTACACATTTAATTAAGTGGTTGTTCAAGTTCTTTTGAGTTACAATTAAAGGGGCTGTTATAAAGGAAGCTTAAAATCATTAAAGGAGTTTTTAAAGAGCATTTTATGCCCTTTAAAATTCAGCAGCAACTCTTCCACTTCCAGCCGTTTTTGGAGCTTTCAAGAGAAATTAATCAAGCCTTTGAATGTCATTAAGGAGCTGGTTAAGAGATGGTGTCTATTCAACTAGCCAAGAACAACTCAAGAGTCATTTTCTAAGCCATTAAAGACATTCAAATCAGCTGAATTAAAGTGATTTTATGGAAGGAGTTATTTGGTTCAAAGAATAAGAAAAGACATCAGTTTTTATGGCACATTAAGTGGATGTTTTTGACCATTCGGTTACCTTGTTTTAGCATTATAAATAGATGTAATCAGCCATAGAGAGAAGAACTTTTGGATGAATATAGATGAAATATTTGAATTGTGAGCTATCCAATTCTCTTTGTGATACGACCTCGGTTTAGTAGTTGAACCCGAGTCGTTTAGTTCCCGATCGTAAACGAAGAAGTATATTAGACCAGAAGAAGATAGAATATATTTGAGTTCAAAGAAGTAAAGTAAGTCCGTGCAAAGTTGGATATGGATTTGGTTTAAGTCGAAATGGTATGACTAGAATGGTCGAGTTCGGTTTAGGATTAATTAAGAAATGGTATTTGGTTTTGGTACGTTTTGGTATTTGGGAATTGGTACGAAATGGTAAGGGATTTGGTACGAAATGGTAATGGTTCAAAAAGGTCAAGAGTGAACCAACACTAAAGAAAAGTGTCGACCCGAAACTTATAGGACCAAATTGAGTTGGAAATGGTTGATAAGGACCTTGACCCGATACTTAGTAAAGTATGAACCAAAGGTATCAAAGGTGAACGCCACACTCGGGTTTAGGGAGTGATAAGTTTGAAAGAAAGACTCGGAAAGACGCCACTAGAAGCTAGATAAGTCTTACGGGTCCCGAACGAAATTTGAGAGAAAATGCCTCACAAATTTGGCAGCAATTCGTTACTTAAAAATGTCAAAAGTGCTTTACAAAGTAAAATTTCAGCTATTTATAAGCAACACCTAAGCTAGCCGAATGGTCACTTACATTCCTTAAAAATTAAGCAAATGAATCACTTAAATGAACTAGCTAGATTCGGCTGAACATGGAGCTCCATTAGACACCTTCTAGATGAAGCATTGGACTTGGAAAAACTTGGATGATGCATGGATAGCTAGGTTCGGCCAATGGGCATAAATTAGCTCATTTATGTTGCAACTTTTGGCTGAAAAGTGACCAGCAATTAAGAGGGTAATGAGCAGCCAATTCAAGTGTGAAAGCTCAACATTGAAGAGTCATGGAGTGTGAACACATGGAACCGAAAAGCCAATATGCATCCAGCAAATGTGAAAGGATTAATTGACAGCTTTGGAGTTGGAAACATTAGCTCTCTTGACTGAATAGTCACCTAGGAATGCCAAATTCAGCTCACCAATTTGATGCATGTATCTCCAGGTTCATTGAATCTATTGTGCATGCACCAAGCTTAAATGCTCCATCCACATTCGGCCAACCTACATAAAACATGAATGAGCTCAAATTGATGTAATATTGGCTGAACATAATTAAAATAAAACTTTGACAAGTTAAACACATTAATTCGGCACTAAAAATCTGCACATATAATTTAGTTTGGACAAAACACATTAAAACATGTAATAAAATTTGACTCATTAAAAATGCATAAAACATATTAATAAGCTGTAAAAATTAAGACAAACTAACGACATGTAAAAATAACTCAATTAAGATGCAAAATTAAATTTCTCCAGATTTTAAATTATGCAAACAACTAAAATTAATTGAGCTGTAATAAACTAATTAAATTGACTCAAAATAATTATTCAGCTACTAAATTAATGTCCAATTGATATTGAGCTGAATCGTAAGTATTTGAGCTGAAATTGAGCTGATTCGAGCTCATTGAGCTTGAAAGGAGCTGGAAACGAGCTAAATGAAGCTCCACAAAATAAGATTGAGCTACGTCCAGCTTGCAAAACGACGAGCCTCGCTTGTAGGCTGAAACAATAGCCGTTCCCGGGGGCGGGTCGTATCACTTTGTTCTTACGGAATTGATTTGACTTATCAAGCTTAGCTTGTGGCGTCTATCCATTTCTTGTTTTCGAACTTATCACTTTCATAGTGTGGCGTTCATCATATACCAAGGTTCCTATCATTCTTGATAGTGGGTCGAGGTCTTTTCTTTGTTGTTTTCCTATACTGTCATTCACCTAAGAGCTACTTTGAGTCTCGGGTCAACAACCTCTATTGTTGGTTCATTCTCTGCCCTTAGCCAAAATTTTCCATTCGTTGATAAACCCATTTCCCTTTTAAACGTTTGTTTGTAGCCTTTCTTCTATTTTGAAACAAACTTAGCCTTACTCAAATTCACGATCGAGCAAACACTAACGACTAGAATCAATCACAAAATGAGTTCGTATCACCTTTAATGCTGGTCTCTTTTCAGCCAAAAATTACATTTTAATGAGCTCATTTAAGCTCAATTGGCTGAACCTAGCTGCTGCCATTTCTCCAAGTGCATTTGCTCTTCTAGAAATCGTCCCTTGAGCTTTAAATTCAGCTGAATTTAGCTCCAGCAATTTAGTTTTTTATTTCCAAAATTTTCTAGCATTTTCTAGCCTAATTAATTACTTAGACATTAAGTCTTTGTTTTGGCCATTCGGCTACCTAGCTGAACACTATAAATAGTTGTTCATTTTCATTGTAAAAGGACTTTTGACTTTTGATCATTTGAATGAACTTTGTTCAAAGAGTGAGTTTTCTCCTCTCTAAATTCGTACGAGTTTCGATCTGACTTATCTAGCGTGCTAGTGGCGTCTATCGTTCTCTTTTGAACTTATCACCTTGCTTTGGTGTGGCGTTCAACCCTTCTACAATTCCGCAATCCCACCTTGAACTGAATAGAAATCGGGGTGACACTTTTTAGTGTTGAATCGTTTCTGGTGTTTAAGCTCATTTATCCATTCCACCGACTATCCTAGATTTTACCCAACTATAATATCTTTTTACAAAACCGAGCCTTCATTTATCAACTTCCATTTTTCTTATTTTTATCCTTAAATCGAGCCTACTACCCTTATAAATTTACCATCACCTTAGCCAACCTTTAAAACCATTTGAAAGCTTCCGCATCTTTAGCCTTATTTCATCCTATTTCCGATAACTCAACTATTCCTCATCGACGATCAGGCAATTACGTGAAACGACTCAATTAACCCGGGCCGGATCACATCATCCTTCATATGTGGCCAATGGAAATGTTCTTGCAAGATGTCTAGTGTTTTAGCCACTCCAAAATATCCCATTAAACCCCCACTATGGGCCTCATGCATCAATAAGTCTTGCATGGAACACTTTGGTATGCATAACCTATTTATACGAAAAAGAAAGCCATCTACGAGATAAAACTTCTCAAAAGTAGTATGTCCACAATTTCTATAGATATGGCCAAAATCAGCATCATCATTATATAATTCCTTAATATGCTCAAACCCTAATACCTTAGGATTCAATGTAGTTATTCAAGCATATCGTCTAGACAAAGCATCCGCAACTATATTATCTTTACCTGTTTTATATTTTATCACATAAGGGAATGTTTTAATGAATTCTACCCATCGGGCATGCCGTTTACTCAACTTACGTTGTCCCTTTAACCACTTGAGGGATTCATGATCTGTATGTATGACAAATTCATTGGGCAGCAAATAATTTTGCCATACTTGAAGTGCACGAACCAATGCCAACAGTTATTTGTCATAAGTGGAGTAGTTTAATTGTGCACCATTCAATTTTTCACTAAAATAAGCAATTGGTTGCTTATCTTGCATTAAAATGGTGCCAATGCCTATTCCTGAAGCATCACACTCAAGTTCAAAAGTATTAGTAAAATCAGGTAATTTAAGAAGAGAAACAAAACATAACTTAGCTTTTAGGGTCTGAAAAGCTTTTTCTTTAGTTTCACCCCATTTGAAACCCAGGATTTCTTTATGACCTCTGTTAATGGGGCAGCAATAGTAGAGAAATCTTTCACAAATCATCTATAAAAACTAGCTAAGCCATGGAAAAGATCTCACCTCAGTTGCTGATTTAGGTGTCGGCCACTCTTTGATTGCCTTGACTTTGTCCTCATCGACATGAATACCTTGAGCACTAACTGTGAAACCTAAAAATATTAGCTTATCACAACAGAATATGCATTTATCAAGGTTGGCAAATAATTTTTCAGCTCGGAGAATATCTAAAACGGTTCTAAGATGGAAAACTTGATCATCTAATGTCTTGGAGTAAATTAAAATATCTTCAAAGTAAACTACTGCAAATTTACCCAAGTGAAGCCTTAAAACGTGATTCATTAATCTCATAAATGTACTCGGTGCATTAGTAAGGCTGAAAGGCATAACTAACATTCATACAATCCAAATTTTGTTTTAAATGATGTTTTCCATTCATTCCCTTCCCTCATTCGAATTTGATGATAACCACTTTTTTAATCAATTTTAGTAAATATAATTGAACCATGTAATTCATCAAGCATATCATCAAGGCGAGGAATTGGATGTCTATACTTTACCATTATTTTGTTGATTGGGCGACAATCAACACACATTCTATACGTACCATCTTTCTTTGGTGCCAATAAGACAGGAACTGCACAAGGGCTTAATGATACGAGTTACAAAGGCCCAACCCAAGCTCAAGAACGTGATGGGCTCAAATTACCGCAAGGCCCAATAACGAGGTCAAAGGCCAGACAAATGCGTTCCAAACTAAATGGGACCATTCAGGAATTTGTTAGCAAGGCCTTAGATGCGTACATGAAAGAAAGAGAAAATCAAAATTCACTTTCTTGTTTTCAAGAAAATTAAGAAACCGAATCTTGGCCCAAATTTTCTATTTGGAGCGATTTCAAGAATCAAGAAAATCAAGATTTCAAATCTTGGAAATCTTGGTCCAAGAAACCAAATCTTACAGCCAAAGCGCATTGGATCTCCGTAACGAGCATCAACGAACCAATTTCGGGAGGAGATGGACTACAAGCCCAAGTTCTTGAAGGCGAGGCCCATTAAGATGATTCCAAGCCCAATCAAGAAGTCAAACCATACTTAGTTGAAAATCAGGCCAAATTTTTAAAGTGGCCCAATTTGTAACAATTTTAATTATTTGAATATCTAGTTTAATTTTTAGACTTTAAGAATTTTATTTGTCAAAATTCGGCCCAAGCAGCCCATTAAAAATGCCTTGGCCGAATTTCCCTCTTATTTTAATTAATTAGATTTTTTTAGTTTTCCTAATGAGATTAGGAAATAGATTGAAGGCCTATTAATAGGCATGGCCGGCCACCCTTGTAAACACATTACTTTACATTAAAAATTTTAGATTTTTCTGAGTAGAAATTCTCGTTGAGTTTTCTCCAAGAATTCTCTCTTGAGTTTTCTTTAGAAGTAGTTTTAACAATTTTTTTGATTGTGGGAGCCATCTTCAGCCTTCTTCTTGCCATTGTTCTTCATTGGAGGGGAGATTAGAGCCGTTTGAAGGGAGTTGTGAAATCTTTCTCGATTTCAAGGCTTCTTAGGACTTTATCTTTATTTCTTGCTGTCATTCTTTCTTTTAAATTCTGCTCGTGCCGTTTTCTTTATCTAACTTATTTCAATTCTTTTATTGTGTTTCCAGCCAACTTCAACCTTAATGAAACCGATCAGCACTCTTCTTGGTAGCAAGAAAACGTTCTTCAATCATCCTTTTCCTTTGATCTTGCCGTCCAAACTACCTATCCTCATTCTATTCAATTTTTGGGTTGTTGTGATCTGTTGCGTTTTAATTTTTTGTTTCGTGTTCAATTGATAGATTCGGCAGATTGGAGTCTTTTTTGGGGTTCAATTACGTGTTCTTGATTCTCAACAATCCTTATTAATACTTATTTCGAGTCTCAATTTGATTCTTTGTTGATTTGGGGATTTTATTTCAGATCTGGAAATTCAGAGATCTAATCTTTTATTTTTTTCTGTTTCGTTTTAGATCTGATTGTTTCGAACTTGCATAGGAGTTTCCCGTGAATTCACAACTCGATCTTGGTCCACGCATAACCCTCTATCATTTGGTATCAGATTTTGGGCGTTTTGGGTGTTCTTGGTTGAGTTCTAAACTGATCTCTAGTTTTTAAACTACAACAGTAGTTTTACCCATAAATTTTTTGGAAAAAAATTCATTCGAGTGGGTAAACGTTTTCCAATTGATCTGAAATTTTACATGCATATTTTTGGCACTGTGATTGAATATTAAAAAATATTTTCCACAAAAAAAAACCAGTCGAAAAAGTCAAAAAATTGAAAAATACGAAATCTAATAAAATTTAAAAAAAAATTCAGCGGGTTGAGTTTGGTGCCCAAACTTTCCAGATCAAAAATTATATATTTAAGGACATTCCATATTTAATTTTGTGAGTTTTGGAGATCGGGAACACCTCGAACGAAGTTGTCAAGTTACTCCACAGTTTTTCGGGTTTTCTGGTTTCAGCAATTTTTATTGATTCTTAGCTGTAGGTTTTCATTTGTTTGACTTTATTCTCCCTTTACACTATCTAACACCTAAATTTTTCTTGTGTTAGTAGGATTTTTAAAGTGTGCACAATTCTTCCTTGGTGCGACACAAATCAGTTGGTGTCACGTCAGTTTTTTGGCATCCTAGTGCAAATTAGGATTCTTTGGTAGTTCGGTCCATACACTTTCTAATTGGTGATATAGACTCTACTAAAGAACTCACAAGACTGAATTATACCTCATTGAGAATTAGATTTTTTTCTTTTTGAGTGATTAATGGTGAGGTTTGCTAACTTTTCTTTTTAAGTGTTGAGTGTTTATTTTGTAGGTTTTTGAAAATGTCTAAGGTTGGTCAAGGTGATAATGATCATAATGATATAACGACACATTTACAAAATTCCAACAACAGTTAGACGAATAGGCTGCCTTACTCAGAACTTTGAGTGCTACTTTAAATGAGGTACGATTGAATCAAGAGCCTCAATATCGAGATCCAATTAAAGAAGATATGGAACCAGCCTCCTGCTCATCGGCGCGGTCCTCGACGTGTCCCTAGAACTGACTCTGATTTTCATGATTGTGGACAACCCTCTTTGGCAAAACCAAAGTTCACAATTCCCTAATTTCGTGGTAAGAATGATCTAGAAGCTTATTGTGAATAGGGATCTAAGATTGAACTTATGTTTCGATATTATAAATGTTCGGATGATGAAAAGGTAGCGTTAGCAACGTTGGAATTTTTAGATTATGCATCGGAATTATGAAGGTGAGATTTCGACATGGAAGGAGCTGAAACAGATTATGCGTAAAAGGTTTATTCCACCCACTACTATAGAGAGATTAAAACAAAGCTAAGACGACATGTTCAAGGTAGTAGGACGATGGATGAATATTTTAAGGAGATGGAGATGCTCGTTCAGAGAGCTAATGTGGAGGAGGATAAGGAAACAACTATGGTTCGATTTATTGATGGTTTGAACAGGCCGATAGCTAATACATTGAGGCTACAAACTTACATTGATTTGGAAGAAGCAGTTCATAAAGCCATTGAGATCGAGCAACAACTAAAGGAACAAAGGTTTGGTTCCTTCTGTACTTCACAATATTACCGAGGTAACAATTCCAATTCTGATTTTAAGAGTTTAAAATCACCTTTTGTTACTAATAAGTCTTCTTTGAGTAATGGAAGTAAGCAATCAGATTGGAAAAAAGAGGCTCCTATTAAAACGCAAACACCTTCTAAGCAGCACAATTTAGGTGATTCGAGTGTGAAGAGGACTCGTGAAATTGAATGCTTTAAGTGCAAAGGGCGTGGTCATTATAGTAGGGAATGCTCTAACACGAGATTACTTCTTCTGAAAGATAAGGGTGAGTACACTTCCGACTCTGATAAAACAGATCCAGATATGCCAGAACTTGTGGATGACAGTGATAATGGTGAAGAGTTGGTTGAACCACCAAAAGAAGGGGACTTTGCTGATTTTCAATGCCTTAACATTCAGATGAAAGATGATGATAACCAAAGGACCAATATTTTCCATTCTCAGTGTTTTATTAAAGGTAACTTATGTTCACTCATTATTGATAGTGGGAGTTGCTAGAATGTAGTGAGTAGCTATTTAGCCGATTCTTTAAAGTTGCCTTGTACCAAACACCCTAAGCCATATCACCTTTAGTGGCTTAATGAATGCTCTGAAGTTAAAGTTACGAAACAGTCCTTGGTCACTTTTAAGCTCGGGAATTATGAGGATGAAGTATGGTGTGATGTGGTCCCAATGCATGCGGCACACTTGCTCCTTGGACGACCTTGGCAATTTGATCGCGATGTTACACACCAAGGTAAGCTTAATCGATACTCCATTGTGTTTAAAGGTAGAAAATTCACTTTTGCTCCTTTAAATCCCACTGATGTATATAAAGATCAATTGAAGATGATGAAATTTTGTGAGGGGGTAAGGGAGAAAGGACAAGTACAAAAGACATAGAGAAAAGAGGCGAGTAGTGGAAAAAGTCAAAATTTAAAAAGCCCAAAGGTGAGTGAATCCACAAGTGGTAAAATGAGAGAAAAAATTTTTGACAAAAAAAAAAGATGTGAGGAGAGCCCTACTCAATAAACAGCCTTGTATCCTTGTGAGGTTTAGGCAAAATTATTTATCTTTGTCTAACATTAATGAAAAATTTCCTAGTGTGTTTCAGTCTCTTTTGCAGGATTATGAGGATGTTTTTAGTGAGGCCCCTAAAGGTTTACCACCTTTACGAGGGATAGAACATCAAATTGACTTAGTACCCGGAGCTTCAATACCAAATCGACCAGCCTATAGATGCAATCCCGAGGAGACAAAGGAATTGCAAAGGCAAGTTGAGGAATTACTGGACAAAGGGTACATGCGTGAGAGCCTGAGCCCTTGTGCCGTTCCTGTCTTATTGGTACCAAAGAAAGATGGTACGTATCAAATGTGTGTTGATTGCCGCCCAATCAACAAAATAACGGTAAAGTATCGACATCCAATTCCTAGACTTGATGATATGCTTGATGAATTACGTGGCTCAATCATATTTACTAAAATTGATTTAAAAAGCAGTTATCATCAAATTCGAATGAGGGAAGGGGATGAATGGAAAACAACCTTTAAAACAAAATTTGGACGGTATTGATGGTTAGTTATGCCTTTTGGTCTTACTAATGCACCTAGTACATCTATGAGATTAATGAATCACGTTTTAATTTACTCCAAGACATTAGATGATCATGTTTTCCATGTTAGAACCGTTTTGGATATTCTGAGAGCTGAAAAATTGTTTGCCAACCTTGATAAATGCACATTCTGTTGTGATAAACTAATATTCTTAGTTTCATAGTTAGTGCTCAAGGTATTCATGTCGATGCGAACAAAGTCAAGGCAATGAAGGAGTGGCCGACTCCTAAATCGGTAACTGAGGTGAGATCTTTCCATGGTTTAGCTAGTTTTTATAGACGAATTGTTAAAAATTTCTCTACTATTGCTACCCCATTAACAGAGGTTATAAAGAAATCCGTGGGTTTCAAATGGGGTGAAACCGAAGAAAGGGCTTTTCAGACCCTAAAATCTAAGTTATGTTCTGCTCCTCTTCTTAAATTACCTGATTTTACTAATACTTTTGAACTTGAATGTGATGCTTCAGGAATTGGAATTGGCACCGTTTTAATGCAAGATAAGCAACCAATTGCTTATTTTAGTGAGAAATTGAACGGTGCACAATTAAACTACTCAACTTATGACAAAGAACTATTGGCATTGGTTTGTGCACTTCAAGTATGGCAACATTATTTGCTACCTAATGACTTTTGTCATACACACAGATCATGAATCCCTTAAATGGTTAAAGGGACAAGGTAAGTTGAGTAAACGACATGCCCGATGGGTAGAATTCATTGAAACATTCCCGTATGTGATACAATATAAAATAGGTAAAGATAATGTAGTTGCAGATGCTTTGTCTAGACGATATGCTTTAATAACTACATTGAATGCTAAAGTCTTAGGGTTTGAACATATTAAGGAGCTATATGATGATGATACTGATTTCGGCCATATCTATAAGAATTATGGACATACTACTTTTGAAAAGTTTTATCTTGTATATGGCGTTCTTTTTCGTATTAACAGGTTATGCATACCAAAGTGTTCCATGAGAGACTTATTGATTCATGAGGCCCATAGTTGGGGTTTAACGGGACATTTTGGAGTGGCCAAAACACTAGACATCTTGCAAGAACACTTCCATTGGCCACATATGAAGAAGGATGTTCAAAAGGTATGTTCCAAGTGCATTAATGCAAACAAGCAAAATCTAAGGTAATGCCTCATGGCCTTTACACTCCTTTACCGATTCCTACTTCACCTTGGGTAGATTTATCCATGGATTTTATTCTAGGTTTGCCTCGAACTAAGAAAGGAAGAGATAGTATATTTGTTGTTGTTGACAGGTTTTCAAAGATGACACGTTTTATTCCTTGTCACAAAACAAATGATGCTACACATGTGGCAGACTTATTCTTTAAAGAGGTGGTAAGACTTCATGGCATCCCTAAAACTGATGGCCAAACTAAAGTAGTTAATCAGATCTTAGGGACTTTATTACGATCTGTTGTGGGAAAGAACATTAGAAATTGGGAAGAATGCCTACCATTTGTTGAATTTGCATATAATAGATCTATTCATTCTACAACTGGTTATTCTCCATTTGAACTTGTTTATGGCTTTAACCCACTAACAGTACTTGATCTTGCACCATTACTGCTTGAACACATTGTTAATCTGGATGGCAAACAGAAAGCTGAGTTGGTGAAATCCTTACATGAGAAGGCTAGGCAACGAATAGCCAAAACAAATGATGCCAACACCAACAAAGCAAACAATGGGTGCAAACGGGTTATCCTAGAACCCAGAGATTGGGTTTGGGTCCATATGAGGAAAGAAAGATTTCCTACAAAAAGAAAGTCCAACTTGGACCCAAGGGGTGATGGGCCTTTCCAAGTACTCGAGCGGATCAACGACAATGCTTATAAAATTGATCTACCTAGTGAGTACAATGTAAGTTCTACTTTTAATGTGGCTGACTTGTCCCCATTTGACTTTATAGATTCGAGGTCGAATCTTTTTGAGAAAGGGGGAATGATACAAGTCCAAAGGCCCAACCCAAGCTCAAGAACGTGATGGGCTCAAATTACCACAAGGCCCAATAACGAGGTCAAAGGACAGACATATGTGTTCCAAACTAAATGGGGCCATTCAGGAATTGTTAGGAAGGCCTTAGATGCGTACACGAAAGAAAGAGAAAATCAAGATTCACTTTCTTGTTTTCAAGAAAATCAAGAAACCTAATCTTGGCACAATTTTGCTGTTTGGAGCGATTTCAAGAATCAAGAAAATCAAGATTTCAAATATTGGAAATCTTGGTCCAAGAAACCGAATCTTGCAGCCAAAGCGCATTAGATATCAGTTACGAGCATCAACGAACCAATTTTGGAAGGAGATGGACTACAAGCCCAAGTTCTTGAAGGCGAGGCTCATTGATATGAGTCACAAAAGCCCAACCCAGCCCAAGAACGTGATGGACTCAAATTACCACAAGGCCCAATAACGAGATCAAAGGCCCGACAAATGCGTTCTAAACTAAATGGGACCATTCAGGAGTTTGTTAGCAAGGCCTTAGATGCGTACATGAAAGAAAGAGTAAATCAAGATTCACTTTCTTGTTTTCAAGAAAATCAAGAAACTGAATCTTGGCCCAATCTTGTTGTTTGGAGCGATTTCAAGAATCAAGAAAATCAAGATTTCAAATCTTGGAAATCTTTGATACACCCCGGCCTCGGTGATGAGAGTCGAGTCGTTGATGTGCCCGATCGTGAATTGGAGTAATATTAAGGTTTGTCGAAGATAGGTTAAGAAAGAAAGAATAAAGGCTCAAATTGGTTCAAAGAGGTTATAGAATGAATGGAGATTGTTAGTTGAACGTAAACCAAGTATTCAAGTTGATCTAACACAATATAAGTGTGTTATCCCGAAACTTATACGAATGCTTAGGTTGAGATGGTAACAGTTAGGAAGGTAGGTAATAGAAACGCAACCTCGACCCACTATCAATATTGATAGGAACCTCGGTATAACTTGAACGCCACACTTTGGGTACAAAGTGATAAGTTCGAAATACAAAAATGGGTTGACGCCACAAGGGTTACTTGATAAGTCTAACCAATCCTTGGAGAACAATGAGAGTTGAAAACAAACTCACAAAGTACACAAATTTCATATAAAGTTTTAAAAATATATTGTCTAACCTTTACAAAGCTTATATCCAAGGTATTTATAGACAAAAAAATAAGGTAAACGAATGGCCACAAATCAGCCCTTAATGTTGTTCTAGAAGGATGAATAAATGCTTAAACTCTTTACTTCAACCGAACAGCCAATATTGGTTTCTTAAATCCGTTCATTCATCCTTAGCTAGGAAGTAAGTTGATCAAGCTCCTATCCATGCACTTGGAACAATGGTGGTGGCTGCACATTAATGTATGCACAAAGGATGGCTTGGAAAATAAATCAGCAACACCTTTGGCCGAATGGTCACATAGGAGACACCAAACAGCAACCCAACTTTAATTACCAAACATGCATGTGAAAATAATGGTGCTGCTTTGGGAAAAGCTTCGGCCAAGCCTTGGAAAGCCAATAGAACTTATCACATCCTTTAATTCATGTATTCCCCACAAAAAAGGTACTTGGAGAGAATCAGCAGCCTCTTCTTCAATGCAAGTCAAAGTGCATGCATCATGAATTGATTCAGCATTAAATTCGGCAGCAAAGAATTAAACCTTCCCTTTAAATGTCGTTCCTTGCATGCTGAACATCTCATTTAATTCATGTTTTGCTGCACATTAAATTCGGCCAACATGCCTCATTTAAATGTTGTCCCATGTTCCTGCAGACAACAATTAAATTCGGTCAAATAATGCATGCACATTACAATTAATTTCGGCAGCCCCTTTTTGAACATAATTAATCTCATGCTTGAACCAAGAAAAATTAATTAGCCATATTAATTCGGCTGGACATGAATTAAGTAACATTAAATTCGGTAGCCCAAAAACACATTAAAGTGGTTCATTAATTCGGCTGAACTCAAGCATGTTAAGTCAACATGAGACATATTAAATTCGGCTGCACATGGTCAACAAAGCATAATAAATTCAGCTGAAACATAGACAAATTAAATGCATGCCTTAACCTATGACAATTAATGTGTACTAATTGAAAACATAATTAAATCATGTACTAATAAAGCAAATTTATATAAAAATTATTAGACCCAAATTAAATCATGTGCATGCTGAAATTAACAAACTAACTAATGAACTAATTTATTCTAGCAACTATGTAAAAGCATAAGTTAAAATAAATTGAAGTTCAAACTTAATGAGCTGAAATTAGCTCGAATTGAGCTCATTGAACTGAAACAAGCTCGATCAACTTGCAAGAATTTGTGATTGTCGCTTGATGAACGAACCAAGGATGTTTCGGGCAGGGTCGTATCATTCCCCTTCTTTAGAACGACTTGTCTTAAGTCGAGCATGGTTCACTCGATCGCATCAACTTTACTTAGCTTCCTCGGTCGAACGGAAGGATGGAATTGGAACAACAGAAAGGAATAACCATTGAGTTAGCAGAATTGTTTCAGATAAATTGTAATCCAAATGCAAGCAAAATAGAACAAGAAAATCCCATGCGAGTGGACAGATGCAAAGCAAATGTCACAATCATGCAAACAAATTAATTTACTCGCTAATGCTCGACAATTATTCGAACGAAAATGAACATGTTCTAAGGAAATCAAATGTCTCAAATTGTTCCACAAGTCATAACCAGCATGTGAATAACGAATCAAATCGACAAAACTATCTTTGGCACCACCTAAAGAGAACAACAACGTTTCAAAAGTTCATGAGCCTTACCTTTAAAAGTAGTAAAACAAAGATCATTTTTACCTTGCTCGGTCAACCAAACCTTCGCTCCTCGGGAGTATATTGTATCGAAGCTTTCAATTTGACTCTCCATCTTTGGTGGTTGAGAGAGCAAAGGAATCAAGCTCAATTTACATCCAAATAAATAAAAAATTCTTTCAATCGATCATGCATCCAAAGTCTTAGTTGATCAACACTTGCATATCTCAAATTATCAAACAGTCTTGATATGTCATTATTGCAAACAAGTTAACTCATCGATTCAAATGACAAGTAATCATACATGTTCGCACGCAATCAAACTCAACAGCATTTTCAACACGATCGATGTCAAAGATAGATTACTATGGATTTTCTTGTGTAGTCAAAAGTGCCAAAGACGATGGATTACAATTTCATTTGTTTGCAGATCAGCATCGCAATTTGTACTAACTTTATTCTTGCATTCATCGCTCAAAATAACTCATGTCTAACAAAGGAAAATAATCATTTGCATCAGGAACAAATAAATACAGCAATAAATTTTCACAAAGAATGCCCATTCCAAAAACGAATCAAAAGAAAATCCAGGTTGAACTCAGTGTTTGATCACTTATTCCATAGTGCAGTAAAAATTTCATTCTCACAGGCATGTTTATACAAAGCGTTTCGTGTAAAAATAAAGGATCACATACCATGGACAAATGAATAAATCAAACCTTTATGTGGATACCTCCAATCTCGCACGTCCAAGTTTACAAGTGAAATTCCATGTCATCAATAGAATTTCAACACGAAACACGTTAATACATAACCTTCATGCCTACCATTTAAAATAAAATTATCATCAAAGACATGAAGGAAATTACCAAACAAAATAGGAGGTCTTTTGAAAACTATGGTCCAGGGACTTCTCAACAACATCAACAAAGAATACAATTACCATGTCAAACATGAAACCTTTTCAAAGATAAAATCATCAATTATCACAAAAGTCAAGGGGATAATGGAGCTTACACGAAAAAATTTCACCTTTTTACTTTATGTGCCAGTGGACAAAGGGCTCCATGTTCTTCCTTTCTGAATCAACTTGAATCGCCTCTCATCAGAGAAATATTGTAATTGAAACTCTATAGTGGTAACTTTAGGAATCTGAAAAGAAGAAATAGAACAAGAACAATCACATGTGGGTTAGTTAAAACAACACTCACTTTTCTTGTTCTTTTCCACTTGATTTCTTTCAAGCTCTCTTTCATTTCTTTTTCAATCTCTTTTTACTTTTCACTCTCTTTTGGTTTTGAAATCTCATTTTCATCTTTTTCTTTTTCAATCTCAATCTCAAATTCTTTTTTCTTTTTCTCACTCTCATTATTCATTTTCATTTATTTCTTTTTTCTTCTTTCCTCTTTCTTTTTTTCTTCTCTCAATTTCATTCAAGATTCGTTCATTTCTCGCATCAACATCTCTGTCTTCTTTTCTTCTATTTCTTTTCGTCTTGTTCTTTCATTACCAGAAGATGATAGACTTATAAGATCATAACGACCAAGCTTCTCGTTGGGAAAAGAATGGCAGATTCGATCATGCAAGTTCACGATCATCTCATTTGTGAATAACCCTCCGTGGGAAAATATCTCGATGCATAGAAACTTGTTCATCTCGTATCTCGAATATCATGGGATGTGTGGTTTCGGGAAGGAATCTTGTCTCCGTCTCTTGATTCGATGTAATTTAGCTTCCGTCGGAATCTTTCTCCACTCCGATCCTAATCTATCATGGCAACTTATTCAAATTTTGATTTCACATTCTACGCATCTCTTGCATCAAATATTGGAATTCTGATTCCGGAAAATTTCTTCTTGAGGACATAATAATTTTTTTTGCTTGGAAAGGAAATATGACTAAATTGAAATACGGAAAGTAAAGTACCTCACCACCAAATCTCACCGCCTTCCTCACAAAGAAAAAAATCACTCACTCTCGTGTTTGCACTCTCTTGGTTTTACCTCCTCTTCAAATGTGCTCGCACACTCTTGCTTTTTACCGCTCGATTTTCGCCCTCTCGAAGTTCTCCACAAACTTAAGTCAACAAATCATTACCGTTTGGGGTCCGGCTTACAAAATTGATTTGGCTTGGTGGGTAATGATGTGAAAAATGGTAGGCTATCAAACAAAGAGGAGAAATGGAAATGTTAAGTGTGGCTGAAATGAATTTAGTACTTCGGACAGCAAATAATGCTTTACAAACTCAAAATGAATTTCAATCACTCATTTTTTTAATTTGTCGAGACAACTAGTAGATCTCTAAAGGCCAACCGCAAAATGGAAATTGGGATGGGGCATCCACGAACGTTGCGCACGATGAGCCCAAATGAACGAGGATCAAAGGCCCGAGTTACAAGCATCAACGACCCAATTTCGGAAGGAGATGGATCACGAGCCCAAATTCTTAAAGGGCGAGGCCCAATAACCAAATTCCAGCCCAATCAAGAAGTTCCTCATACTTAGTTGAAAATCAGGCCAAAATGTCAAAGGCCCAATTTATAAACATTTTAATTGTTTAATTTAATTTTTTAAGCTTTAAGAACATACATGTAAAATTCGGCCCAAAAAACAACCCATATATATGCTTGGCCAAATTTTCCTTTTTATTTATTAATTAGGTTTAATTTTATTAGTAACTGTTAGATTAGGATTACTTGAGGCCTATTTAAAGGCATGGCGGCCACCCCTTGTACACACACACTTAGAATTATTCTTAAATTTCAGATTTGTTGAGAGCAGAATTTTCTTTGAGTTTTCTCCAAGATTTCTCTCTTGAGTTTTCTTTAGAAGTTGTTTTAACAATCTTTTGATTGTGGGAGCCATCTTCAACCTTCTTCTTGCCATCGTAT